>NW_024537714.1:0-71242 GCF_016628075.1 Suillus paluster | reverse complement strand
TGAGCACCGTTCCGGATGGGAGCAGGGCCAATACCAAAGAAGGTTGTGAAAAAGAAAGGCATGGTTGAGAGGTCGGTCATTATTGTTTCAAGTTGATCGACAAGTTATCAATGCGCCTGTAATTGCAAGAATCACAGCGCTACCTTCACAGATTATGTTCGAGATCTCATTATTCCTCACAACCTCCCCATGCCGGCTCCAAAGACCACAGGGTGGCTCATTGGGTCCACCATGCACCTGCTGCACCTTTGTCTGCGTGTATCTCATACGCGCCACAGCTGACTCAGACATCGGTTGGGAAGACTTGTACTGGGAACGTAGCCAGCAAAGCTGGTTTGACTGGGTAAGCTACGCTCGATACGAAACTCACTTGTCCTTACATATTCTTGCAGACCATTCCGATGACGGGTGTTCTATTGGTTACCTCAATTTTGAATGCAATGCACCTATTTACGCAAAGCAAAACATATCGCCTTCATCGTCGAACCAAGGGAGACCCCGTGTCTTCGCCTCACACCACGTTTGTAACCTCTCCCGTACGTGTGCGACCCGATGAGCCTTCTCCGATAGCCTCCTTCAAAACGCGCATACTCCGCGTGATAAAAGCCGTTATACTTTTCCTATGGAACTGTTTTTATTTCCTTCTGGAAATTCCTGCTTGGTATCTCCACTGCCACACCTTCATCGTCCTCACCTGCCCGAGGTGCCCCTGCAGATCAGATTCAACACTTGAGGTCTGGACTCCAGGCAGCTTGAGCGCGTGCTTCTGAGCATTTATTCCCCTGTTCATGCTCTTATTTGGATTCTACGGGTCCTACAAATTGGATACTTATGACGGCTGTGATGGGTGCCGTGGGGGTTCAAACTAGCCTTCTCGTGCAGGCTTATGAGGGGCTTGTGAAGGACCGTGCCATTCTTGCAGCTGAAGTCATGCATGAATATAACGAAGGGGTGAGTTTCCATCGTCTCCCACGAAATTCCCCGCTGATATAATCTTTCTCTCTCCAGTTCGTATATCCGCGAATGAATACTGTGAAGAAAGACTCGCTGTCATGACGCATCAATCGGAGATGGTAAACGTCTGGGAAGATTAGTGATCGCACACCACCATCCTAGACATAGCTACATCATGCATCAGAAAGTATACCTGACGCTAATATCATTCCTGTATGTAGATTGAACCATCACCAGCCAGCGCATTCACCATGATAGCCTGCACCCAAGTTAGTCCCGAAACTTGATATACATATTAATTTACGCATTTGCCAGTCTCTTGTCCCAGCTGTCATCCCCAGCTCGTATGGTACCAGTCGTACCTCAGCCTGAAACACTTGCATACTATTGTTCACCTACGTCACTCTCTTTCAATCATATTGCTCTGAAATTCAGGCACAATGGAGGACTGGAAACTTAATGTAGTCTACAGTAATAACGAAGTCGCGGTGGGAGCGTTAGTCGCGGAGTACTTATGTCGAAAATTTACGGTGGCGCTCAGCCAAAACACCAAGCGAGAGCACGTGACCACGATCAATTCCCTTTTCGAGGCGGGA
Source organism: Suillus paluster (assembly GCF_016628075.1). Classification (NCBI taxonomy): domain Eukaryota; kingdom Fungi; phylum Basidiomycota; class Agaricomycetes; order Boletales; family Suillaceae; genus Suillus; species Suillus paluster. Next base: position 69,692 of record NW_024537714.1, on the reverse strand, counting down.
TTCGCTGACCTCGCTGGCACATGACCGTTTGTGTGACAGGCGTGAGTTTTGGTTGAAAAAAACAGAGCGTTTCAACAAATGCGCTGGCAGGACGGAACAAACGCGAGTGGGGTGCGGGCATGATTAGCGACGGCGAGTGGTAAGGTAGAGTATCAGTAGTATGCTACTAAGTAGTAGGCAGTGAGTGTGGAATGTACAGAGTCAGCCAAAGCAGTGAAACGTCGTAGCGAAGCAGTGAAAGCACTGAAAGGCAATGATAGTATGTAGTAAAAACGGGACCGGTATCACTTGTTGCGAGAGATACGGTCCCCTCGTGCAGCGCGTGCCTTGTTCACAGCCTTCAGAAGTTGCGTGTGCCCTAGCTCGGCCTCTGGATAGGCTGCGAGGAAGCGTGCCTCGTTCGACTCGTACCTGGAGCCGAAACAGAGGGTTAGCAGTGCCGGCAGTGTAGATACCAGTGCAGGGACTTACTGATTAATGAACTCTAGCGCGATTGTTGCACGTTGGTGGTACTTTGATGCAAACCGTCTATTTGCACCTTGGTACCAGTGCCTTGGCCAGTCCTTCAGTGGCGTTGTCAGTCCTCGGTCTCGATCGCCAACAAGCCAGTGTTCGACAATCTCCTTCCAGGAGTTGTGCTTCGGGCTGGTGGTTCCGTTGGGACGAGAGACGGGACCCGAGGATCACAAGGCAGGTGTTGGGAGTTTCTGGTACTTGAAGCCCGAGTGATGCTGATGGGCAGCGTGGTGCAGAGTTGTTGTGACGAGGTGCGGATGGATGGCTCGTGGTAGGGAGAGTGTGGCTGACGACGGGCCTGGGTAAAACTGGCTGTTCGGCTCTCGCACTATGTCTCTGACAGGTGGAGTTGGTGTGCGGGAGGCACACTCAGAGACGTTGGTGAAGCGGGGGCCTGAATCGAGACGCTGGAGAGCGATTACTGTGGTGCAGGCACTGTGCTACAACACTCGTTAGGGAGCGGCATGTCATTGCGAAGGGAGTTGACATCTGCTGAAACGGATGCGTGCACCATGCGAAGCTCTTCTGTCGATGCTGGTCTGGCGAGAGCATGTTCGCCAGCAAGGGAGGCATCAGCACCCGGGAGATGGGGGCAAGGGCATCACTGTAGTCAGTCTCATATGCATGTAGTTCGTCGAGGAGGTAGCGAACGAGTGTATCACGCTGAAAATAGACACAATGAGAAAAAAATGCTGCATCAGTCAAGTGTCAGTCATAAGAACATGAGACATACCTGCTCGCCATCAGCCCATCCCCCCCACCAACGAACTTTAGCAAGTGTCCACCGCTGGCCCACTGGAGCAAACATGAACCAATATTGCGCACCTCCCCGACGAAAGCTGAGTTGAGAAGTTACCACGGATGCCAGCGCCAGCGGTTGACTCATTGATCCATTTTTGTACCGTATCGTGAGAGATTGGCTGTCCAGGATGCACAACACCATTTGCACTCATCGCAGGAAAAATGAAGTCGTTCGGCTGGAGATTCGCCCGTAGTGAAATGATTCAAGCCACTTGATCCAAACTAACATCCAGAAGAAATTGTCGCAGGCTGGCATGTTGGGGCGTGGATAAATCTTGTAGTGATTTGCTGCCAGTGGTGAGGTCATTTAGTCATCCCGCTTCGATTTAATGTGAGCAACTCACATCTCAGATCTGCTTCCCATTGGCCCTTGTCCACCTTCTTTTGCCATCCTTTCCGGTGAGCGAGAAAGATCTCGAAGTATGATGTGCATTTACTCAGCGTGAGTGTCTCGTTTGCAAGGTACACGCCGAGCACCCCATCCAAAATAGTGGTATCAAGTGAGATATCCTTTCTTTGCAACTTTACAAGCTCGTTTGCAAACACACACCCATCCAAAATAGTGGCAAGTGAGATATCCTTTCAACTTTACAAGCTCAAAACACCTGCGGGCAAGTTAGATCGCGCACGTGCTGCGGAAAAGCTAATCAGATCTCACCTTGTCCATAACGTCCATCCGTTCGATGCGAACGTGACTTGTTCAAGATGGCGAGTAAGTTTTGTCCTCATTTCCAAGTCCAGGTGCATATCCGAAGGCCGAGCACCACTCATCACCTTCTGAATCATCTGTAGTGCAATCTCGAGTGGACACACAGCCTGGTGCCATCGGAATGCCCGATCCATGTAGTCCTTCGTCATTGCCATTGAGTGAGTGCGATCTCCTCCCTCGGCACTTGCCTTATGCTTGATGGATGACAGCACATCATAAATGTCTGCAGAATCAGCAGGGTTTCCTTCCCAGCGCTGCTTCGCCTCATTGAAGTGCCATTTGCCACGATAGGTATCACCATCTCTAAAATGTAAGTCAGTGCTCGTATGCTCTAATTTGTGTACGATAATACTCACGATAGCTCCCACAGCTTCTTAAATGCCGAACGGATGCTCTCGACAGTAGTTTTGCTGAGGTTCTCGTGGAACCCTTTCAGGGACATGAGATGCGCCAGTGCTTTTGTCAGAGCAATCTGGTTCGGATGCTCTCTCAAATGCATATTTGAAGGCCGGGGTCATCATACAGTCATTGTCGGCATGTCTTTCGGCAAGTTGCAGGGCAACAGAACGATTTTGTGAGTTTTTCAGACGTGTTCCACCCCTCCAAGTCTCGCTGACAGAAGAACAGGCTCGGGGTTTCGAAATGGCTTGCCAACACATTCCCGTCCACGCCGAACATGCCCGGCATAGTTTCTGTCCTTGTGTTATTGCCTGAAGGTGAGTTTTTATTCCCTGGTTTCCTTTACACTTTGGACGTCTGCTAAAGCTGTCTTCGCAGCAGCTGAGCAGCTTGATCTCGTCTTTACGCCCAGCTTTCTGCTGAGCCAGTGTCTGGCAAGCTGGGTTGGGGGCTTTCGTTGGAATCCTTCTTGAGTCGTGCCCAACTTTGTGAACACGGACGACGAGTGAGTGTGGCACAAATGGTAGTTCAAAATTTCGGGACGGAGATCATTGTCAGGGCCTCTAACTATTAATGACAATTTCACATTTCACATTTCACACTATTTAGATTAGGAGACGACAATTGATTGCACTAGGCACTAATATACTGCTGCACTACTTGGGGAGCCATATGATCCAGTATTGTTGCCGGAAGACGCATGTACGAGGGAGAGAATTTCCCTTGAGCTGAGTTGCCTAGGGTGTTTGTGTGCCAACCACCAACCATCGACTTGATATTATAAATAGCGATATCATGCCGCAATGCCATCAACGTTCCACGAGCAATTATTTTGAACACCGGCCGGCGGTCTGTGTGGTCCGCATGCTGACGGGGCAAACTAAAAACATGAGTTAGAGTCTATAAAAATTGAACCACATGTGCCGCCTACCTTGCATATGGTGCGGAGACATGCACCCTCCCACACACTCCCGTGCATCTTGTCAATGATGGCATCATCGTCCCAGCCCAACTGCAGCCTGCAGAAGTCTGCAAGGTCTGCAAGATGTGGCTGGGAGGACGACACGTCCAGTAGCACATTCTCCGCGGCTGAAAAAGATGTTGGAGGATGGACATATTTGTCGATCACTGCACGATGTGGAAAATCGCATGGGATACAATCTGCGACAGCCTTATACCGACGCTTGAGGTCCTGGTAGGGGTCATTGGTGAGCATAGTGCGTAGTTCATCGACGAGGTCCTCCGCACGCTCAGAGAACTCCTCCGGCGGCATAGACAGGAATGCGCAGAGCATATTCTCACCAATTCTGCTGCACATAGCAACCTTGTGAGCAATCTCAATTCCACAACCAGGCACCCCTCTATCATAGTCTCCGCCCACCAGGAGGGCAATGAGCAGCCGATCTCCTCGGGTCAAGGAGGCACCATGCTCGAGACCATCCTCCGTATACACTTGAACATTGAGATAGTCCTTGTCGTTCTTCGCACTGCGACAAATCAATGGCAAAAGCATGAGAAAAACATGACGGCATACGTTCTAATTATGCACACAGCTCCGAAGATCAGAACATCCACTGTCCTCGGTTCATCACAGCGTCGATAACACCATGGGTGTTCATGGCAGCCAATTCGGCTTCGGCTTCACTCGGGGCCTGGGGAGTGGTGAGACAACAGTCTCATGAGGTGAGGTGAGCAAAACTTACCTCGGTCCACTGAAAGCCAAACAACTCCAGCATGCGCTGGAAGTCGCGGGTGAGCCAGTGGGGGCTGTGTCTGATTGTTCGACCCTTGTCTGGCAGGCGGCTCAGGCCATCGAAGACAAAGACCACATGCAGGGGAAGCTTTAGTAGTGTGCCCAGCCGAAAAAACAGTGTTCGGAGTTCCGGTGATTTGCCAGCTCCTGCATGGTTCATCTGAAAGACGGCACATATGCCGTGCATCCATGCGCTAACAACACGAGTCAGTTCACTGCAGACATGTGAAAGAAGAGTAGCACCGTACCTAGCATCAATCCCGATCCTGAACAATTTGACTATGGGGTTGCCACCAATGTATTCGGTCTTCAGTTCTGACAGTGCGAGCTCTTTAAGTGTTCGGTTGTCGGCGGATGTGCTGACGCGCTGCAGATGGCATCAGTACCAGTCAAAGTCAATACCGCCATGGATTTATTTCGCTCACCTCCCATAGCCCTTGGATGCCCATGCTGAGCTGTGATGGTAGTGCAGAAGTAGAAATTCTTGAAAAGGGGGCAGCCAGAGAGGGGCCAGCTGATGTCAGCTGACCGCTGCTGAAAGCAGCAGCCTTGGTCAAGACATCAGGCTGGCTGCCCAAGTATATCGAGACTGTCTCAGTGGGGACAGTGGTGTTGCGCTCGATGAGAGCGGTCACGACACCACCGGCGGTCTCAATACCGAGCGATAGAGGAGAGACATCGAGAAGCAGGAGATCTTGGGTCTTCTCAGAGGTGTCGCCAGAAAGGATGGCAGCCTGAATGACAGCGCCGTATGCAACAGCCTCATCAGGGTTGATGCTCTTGTTGGGCTCCTTGCCATTGAAGAAGTCGGACACGAGCTTGACGATACGGGGAATACGAGTAGAACCACCGACAAGAAAAATTTCGTGGACATTGGCCTTGTCGATCTTGGAATCCCGGAGAACCTTCTTGACGAGTTCGAGCGTGCTGCGGAACAGGTCCGCGCACAGCTCTTCGAAATGGGCACGAGTGAGGGAAGTGTAGAAGTCGATACCCTCGAAGAGGGAGTCGATTTCAATGGAAGTCTGTGTAGCCGACGACAAAGTATGCTTAGCACGCTCGCAAGCAGCCCGTAGACGACGGAGAGCATGAGGGTTGGAGGAAAGATCTGCATCGATGTCATTAAGCACCGGAGTAAATAACTAGGTTAGAAGATAGACTCACCCTTCTTGTGCTTGCGCTTGAATTCTTGCGCGAAGTGGTTGACGAGACGGTTGTCGAAATCCTCACCACCCAAGTGAGTGTCACCAGCAGTGGCCTTCATCTTGAAGTTACCCTCCAATGGGTGGTGCGAGTGGAAGTGCAGTAGTCCAGAGGCCCTGTATAATGTGAGTACTGAGAAGCATGAGGAAAAAAAATGACATACAGTATTTCTTCTCCAGGGGAGTTGTTGTTGCGTTGTTGGCAGCATTCACCTCCAGCGTTGCGCACGACAGTGACGAAGAAGGTTCAGAGCGGAGGAAAGCTCTGTCACGTGACTGGAACACAGCCGCACCTGTTTATGGCAGCTGTGTAGGATGAGTTCGAGGGAGAGAAGGAGAAGGTAGAGATAAGGGAGTGTGAGTGCAATACATTAATGTAAAGTCCAGTAAAGTGTGATTTTGAGTCAGTAAAGTGAGGAAAGTGCGGGACAGTGAGAAATACACGGTAAATTTTGTAAATTTTGTAAATTCCGAACTTCTGGGCAGGCTCCCTCCCTGCGGATGTGCCCGGTGCCACGTACTTGTAAATTTACATGCAAGCTCCCTCAAATCTATCATTTTGGTTCACATATGCTTGCCTATGTTTTACGAGTGTATTTTCTCGTGTTTCCGCTCTAGTTTTACTTAGCATTTCTCATAGACTGTAGATAGTACTAGTACTGCCACCAGGCGGCAATTCTCGAGTTCATCTTGGGCTAGAATAAGGCGTCACGTGACTTTTTAGGATTCCTTTTTTTTTATAGAACGAATCTCAGACGAACCCCCTTTACAGAATTTACGTTAGCTAATCGTGAATTTTTCCAGATATCCTGACATAAGTATCATCAGCCAGAGCCTTACATAATGCAACTCTTCCGAGTCTAGTATCACTTGCAATTAATGATAGTCACCAGTAGCTGACCTTGGCTCTATAAGCTGACGTGGCCAGTAATACACATATGACAGTCGATATCTCGTTTTATAAGCCTTGACGACGCACTTGGCGACGGACGTGCTCGGTGGGACCGGGTGGGTGCTTCCATCATTGCAGGGCAGGCCGACGCTCGGAATACGAAGTGCCAGCGCTAACATTGGTGGTGTCATAGTCGGTGTCTTCAAATCTTAAAGATAGGTCCTTGTTTCGTCATAACTCGATCATCAGACCGAAGGACAAGTAATGCCCGTTCAACATAACGATACGATTTCGAAACCTCTCACACCGCGCTCCCATGATATACTTTGTATTCTCACAGAACAAATTTCAGCATGGTCCTTGAAATGTTCCAGCTGGAGAACGGTCTCCATGACTAGGTCCTGTGACACTAATATTCCAGTGAGTTCTGTGCTACATGTCACGATTTACATCTGCCAACTTGATGTTGCTACAGACATCATTTTCCCATCGCGTGTGTTATATCTGTTGTGTTTCAACTTATTCTTCCTCCCGACTGTTGAACTCGGCTTCCAAAAAATGGATATTGCTGCCTATTTCACGGCACAATTATTTTCAGGTTCTAGCAGCGACGACGCTGAACTCACATCCACGTATCCCTGAATGACACACTCGAGAACCAGTGTAGACTCGGGTGTAGCATATCGTGACGCTGTTGGAGCCCATACCATCGCAATGTGGAAATTGTACACGCGCCGAACGCAGAAAATATCCAACACTTACTTCCTTACACCGGTCGGGCCGCAGAGAGGCGGTCCTTGACGGACCGCTACGCGGATAATATGTGCAATTTAAAGCCACGTCCTTCCAAGTTACCTCCCGCACAATGCATATCCTGTCCTTGACAACATTAGTAGGTGCACTCCTTCGCGGCCCTCGTACAGGGCTCGGGAACTGCTTCAAACGCAAACGGTATATCATGTACCTGTCACAGCGAGTGGCGGAGACGATGGACCAGCATTCGTAGATGCTGTTCAACGTTGTGACTCAGTGAAAATCCCTCCTGAAACTACTCTTTCGATAGCAACCAGGATGAACATGACCGGATTGAAGGACAAGAAAATTGTATTTGGCAGTGCTCTATTATGATGTACTGACAATTTTACATAGTGGGTTGTAGGAACTGTCGGGAACTGTGAAATTCACAAACGATATGTCATATTGGATCAACGTATGTGTCAGAAGTCGCGATGCATCATTCGCTAATTTCTCGTTTTAGAATGGTTTTTATTTTGAGTTCCAGGACCAAATCGCTTTTTGGATCGTAGGTGGGAAGAACATCCATATTAACGGCGGTGGGACAATAGATGGTTCAGGTCAGGTATGTTAATTAACTCATGGTAAAGTCCGCATGATAATCCCACAATCTGCAGGTCTGGTATGACGCATTGTGAGTAATTACAGTAGTCTGGATGTAGCGTTAAACTGACTCTGCACCCAGTGCCACCAACAGCACTCTCTTGCGTCCAATCCTGCTCACGGTTTACCAAGCCACTGATGTTTCTATTAAAGACATTACGATGATCGAACGGCCCTGAGTGGATTAACTTTGTGAGCAGTTCAAAATTCAGTTAATTTTTGACTTAACGAGCTTACGCCTCAAGGCAGGTCAATGAAGGGCACAATATTACCTACGATGGCATCAACATCAGTGCCGTCTCAACATCAAGCCATCTTGCGAAGAATACCGATGGCTGGGATATATATCGCAGTGACAACGTTGTCATCATTAATTCGAACATCGACAACGGCGATGATTGTGTTTCATTGAAACCAAGTACCATCTATCCTCATCATAACTCCGTGTTTCACTCATGCAGTCCGTGTTTTAGATTCAACAAATATCATTGCATCAAACTTGTACTGCAACGGTTCCCAGTTGGTAGAAGCTTTCTTTGGCAAAGCACCTGCTTACTTTTGTTGACAGTGGTATTTCCGTCGGTTCCCTCGGGCAGTATCCCGGGGTGTACGATATTGTGGAAAACTTCACTTCGACGTGTGTTTGAACATGAACTCCAATTATAGTCAAGAGTACTGATGAAGAGCTCTAGCAATGTTCAAATGCATAACGCCGAGAATGGTGCGCGCATTAAAGCCTTTGCTGGCCCTGGGGTTGGCAGTGGTATTGTGAAGAATGTCAGCTTTAGCTTCTTCACCGAGGCCAATGTCGATCACCCCTTGGTCATTGATCAGGTTCGTGGTCACCTTCGTACTATCAGCGACAGACTAATTGCTGTGCAGTGTTACGAGACTAGCGCAACAGAATGTGCTGAATACCCTTCCAACGTATATATTCAAGACGTCACATTTACCGAGTGCGCGAAAGTGTTTCTGTCACTTAGTTGGAACTTACAAAGAATGTTTTAAGTTTCAAAGGCACTTCGTCTGGAAAAACAAAATCCGTTGTTGCTTCGCTGGCATGCTCGCCGGACAGCCGTTGCAGTAATATCAGGGTTGGCGACATATACCTTGAGTACGTTCTACTTCTTTTATCTTGCTATGGTTCAAGAAAATGATTAATTTCCAAAGACCGCCTTCACAATATGGTGATGCGACCTACTCTTGCCAGAATGTGAATGTCACTGGAGACGCTGCTTCCCTGTTTAGTGACTGTGCAACTACTTGAACATAATTGAGTAAACATTAGTCGGTGCAGTGAAGGGTCGTGTAACAAGCTTGTGGTAGCACACATTATGAAGCTTGTCTGTCTTTGCGAGCTTGAAAATTTGATTGTTAGCCTGCATTACTACTACTAGTGAGAGAGCGCTGAGCGCCTTGTGCTCGCATACTTAATTTGTTTACATAATTTCTCCCTATACATACGCTTCGTCCATCGTTTATGCCTCTCAGGCTCATATCCAGAATGGATCTTTTGGTCCGTTGCAACCGCTCTGCCTTCGCCGCACGTCGTTCGAGGTTGTTTTCCCTGTTCCCTGGCCGTGCTCAAGGAACCCGCATACCAAAAGACCAACCGTTTTATGAAGTCAAGAAGCCCAGTATCTTGATCAAGTTCACCTGGACACTCCTCATAGCTGATGCGGTGTGCACGTAAGTTTTTCTGCTTTAGCACGCGCTGGTTTAACCTCAATAATGGTGTGCAGGCTAGCAATGTGTGAGCTTTCTTGGAACCATTTTACGCGTCTTGTGGAACCAACCGAGTCCGCAACACCTGATAGCTCCAATACGGGCAATACGCCACAGTATGTACTCCGTCCGACATACCAGCGTGCTGGTCTGGTCTTCATGCATCTTGCGTTTGGGGGTTGGGTGGCATTTATGGTTGGCATGAAAAGTGGAATGAATGTAAAGAGGATCTGGCTGACTCCACGTCCACGAGGGGATCTAACCACGACGACGCGGAAAGCACTTGTGCGTCCAAAGGTCGCGATTTTCGAAGGCTTCAGCAGTTTTGGTCTACGTGGTGATGTACTGGACATCAGACATTGTCACTTGTCCTCTGCAGAACCCGCAGAAGACCTGACATTGACTGTCAGCATACCCGGGAATAGAGAACAACAACTATCGATCGCGACGAAAGGCGTTCACATTGATGGGAAGCCTGCTTCACGCGATGAAGTTCACACTTCACTCTCGCAAGTCTTTGGACATAAATCTAACATCGCATCCTGGACAAGTGGTCCCATTCTAGATGCACAGGTATGCACCCCATCAACTGAAAGCTCTCGTTCTCATTTCATTGCCCCAAGAAATCATGATCAAACTAGGGCAGGATAGAACATTGCGAGCCTGTTGTCAGCCGACAGCTTACAATCCATATTCACTCGACTAGACCGAGGCCCTGGCATGCGATAGAGATACCTATGGCCTGATGTACTTCTTCATAATGAATTACACATGACACCAGTAAGCCTGAGTATCTATGACCTTGGGTTCTGTGGCCATTTGTCCATGTCCTCGCAGGGCTTTACGATGGGAGATACTACCGACTGAAAGGTGTGTTCTTGGAACTGCGAAGACGATATAATTGCCACAGACTTGGCTATTAACATTACATCAACATGCGAATGTTATGGGTAAAAGAGGAGCGCTTACTCCCGACAGCGCCCAACAGTATGAAGTCCAACTCTGTTTAGATCAGCCTTATTTATAAATCTTTCCGGAATCCTATTTTCGCCAACACAACCAACCTTATTCGGTGCTGTATGGAAATATCGTTGCAGGAGTGCACGACTGGTGAAGCTTATGGAATTTTGAAGCCTCGTACTATACTAATTGTACAACGCGCCCTGTGGGGTTGCTGCTGGGCAAATACAGACAAGTGCCAAATTACCTTGTCGCATTCACATTCATATTCCGGACTAAATATAACAAGTCTGCTTGAGATGCTTCAGCAAAACCAGCTTCACGACATATGCATGTTTATTGCGGCTTCTGCCGTGAACGCACTTATTTCTCTGCCATCATGTCCGGCACTCGGTATATCCCTCACGTACTGTACTCAACAGCTTTGACCTCAGTTTCTATCCACTTACTATGGCAGCGAAAAATAGCTGAAGAGGACCGGGCGAGTTTCAAGGCTCAAACATCCATTCTGCAAGACCTCATTGAGCAACTTCGTTCGGGCAAGTCAATATCCGACGAAGAAATAACGAAGTCGCGTAACCTTGCGCGTATACATGGAGAGGGCAGACAGTCGTCCGACAAGGAAAGAACTAACATTGGATGGATGGATGTGGTATGGGGCCGCAAAACGCCCGCAGACCTTGGTGTCAGTGACGAATGGGAACGAAGGGATCTGGAGCAAAGTGAGTCGCTCCTGCTCTTACACACGATATCCAGCTAACTGGTCCGCCCAGTACGGAAAGAAATTGAGGCAGAGCGTTGATACGTTCTTCTGACCTTCATGTGAGTATCATCATAATGTCTTCTGCCTGTACACAATATACACCGGACCAATGAATCTACAGAGTACACGCGCGCGTCTCGCCTTCCTCAATATCCCCGTTATCCATGACAAACTCTCGTACTATCATTCCCGCTGCGAGCGCATGCCTACGTAGACGTAGACTTCTGAACGGATAATCATATCAATGAGACGACCCCGGTGTCAAAACGTCTCACAGCGTACCTTTCCATTTGTATGTTTGCCATTCTGGGCAGACTCAGCAAACACAGAGGTTGAATATGCGATAGTCACTCACCGCGTTAGAGGCGCCATTTGCGTTAGCATTCTTGTTCTTGTTCTTCTTCTCTGGATCGGGGTTCTGTAACGTCGGAACCGAGTTCCCCGTGGTACCATTATTACCATCTGAGGAACCTCCAGCAGTCATCGATGGTTCAGTTGCGGTGGCGCCGTTCATGCTGGCGAGCTCGAATATCTCGCATATGATCCTATTGACTTCTTCGTTGCCAGCGCTCGCACTTGTTGGAGAACGACATCCATCCTCTGCCGCCTTTTGAACCGCTCTCTCCCTTACCATCGTCAGCTTGAGAATGGTTTCGAGGTCAAGCTTTTTAGCCTCCGAAAGAGGAGGAAGCGAAGGGCTCATGGCTAAAGTCGTGTATGATGGTAACAGAAGTTGTGCGTCAATCTTGAAATTGGAATAGATCTTGATTTTGTCGATAGGTTTTAGCTCAATCTTCTCGAGCTGGCGCACAACCAGCTTTCTGATCTTGTGAAAGCCCCACCGCGTTGCGAGCCTTAGAATAATCAGCCACCTCTCGAGCGGCTGGTTTTCGTATTCGTAGTCTCTAGAAAGACCCCAAGTCTTAGTAACAGCATCGTGTGAATGTGCTACAACTCACTCGTCATAGAACACCCACAGGAAGTGGGCAAAGTCGTCTGACTTGACGTCTAACGTATAAGGCTTAGTGTCGCCGCCGCCTTCGGAAAATATATCCCTGAACGAATTTGATTCGCGCTGGAAAAAATGAGAATGCACTTTGAATAGAACGCTTTGTGCCTGGATGAAGAAAAAAATTAGATCCTTCATCAGCGCTCTATGCCCAGGACGTCTCACTAAGAATTCGATGTCCCCAGTGGGAATGAAATACTGAGGGTGATTTTTGATTTGAGAAACGCCGTTTTCAGAGGAATTGGGCTCAGCTGAGGTTGACATTTCGAGATGTGACGTTGGGTAGGTATCGATTGTGGGGTGAATAATGCTCGTATGTCCCTTGTTTCGACCGATGTTTATACTTATCTGCCTTGTAAGCGCTGGTGATGCTTCGATTCAGCTCAGCCCGCCATCAGCCTTCGAATTTCTCGATATATCCAGCAGTCCTGACTGCCGACGTAATGATAATCCCTCATTGTTGTGTGGCCTCCAGGTCAAATAGAGTGTGTACAATAAGAGTACAATGGACGCGCGTACTATTACTATTAGAAGAGGATCTCCGGCGAGTCGCGACGGAAAACAAGCCTTTGACCCGGAAATTTGGATTACCAAAAGTTTAGCCATGACAGGCGAAGCGAACCCACGATGCTCCTCGAGGCAACATATATGTATGGAATGTTCTGGTCATCAAGAGCGCGATCATTCAATATTTGGTACTCGTTTGGCCATCACCACCGAGGTGATCGGACACACGCGATTCGTCTCACTTGGCACTCGCGGATCGCTCGCTGAGCAAGGAATTTTTGATGCAAACAAGAATAGATTTACTCAAGGAATGTCGAGTGTCAGTTTTTTTGAAACGGAAAGGGAAGGGATCACCATGTGCCAAACTCCTCTCCAACTTGGCTAGGCTGGAGTCCTCTTGCCCTTGTTTTGGCCTCCCCCACCTCCACCTCCACTTGCTCCGCGATTGCCACGCTTTGACCCGCGACCGCCTTAGATGAAATTGATTTGAGATGTACATCGGATTGATATTACCGTGATGCTCACCTCGCCCGCCGCGTCCACCCCCTTCGCTATCGGACAGCACACTAGAAAAATCAGGGTCCTTCGTTTGATTTTCATTCTTCTCAGCATCATTTTCGTGGTCGTTAGTCTCATTGTCATCGGTAGTCTTAACATCATTGGGTGTTGATACAACAGGCTCAGGAGTAGGGGTGACAACGGTGGTGGAACTATCAGGAGAACCAGCCTTTCCCTCCTTTGTTTCCTCCTGTGATACCAAGAATGAGTCGTAGTCAGAACAGGATAAGTACAGGACTCGCCACTGATGAAGGCTCACCCGTTCCATTTGGTCTGTTCCACGAACCAGTCTTTAATGGGTCGGCGGTAGAGGGGGTCGTGGTGAAGGGAGAGCTCACGTGCTCGGGTACCGTTGCGTTGGGCTTCTCCGGGGGTGTGGGCTTAGTATCAGATGTCGGGTCAGCTGGCTTGGGTTCAACATCTGGCGACGATGATGCATGGGCAGATGCCGAAGAAGACGAGGAAGTAGGGCGCGATTCCATGGCTGTGGCGAATGTGCGCATCGTGTCAACGGAGGAACGAGCAGTCGGGTCAGGGATGGATGGACCGTTGGTACGAGTTGAAGAACGAGTAGTTGGGTCAGGGATGGATGTACCGTTGGTACGAATTGAAGGACCGCCATTGACTTTCGGTGGTGCCGTTCCGTTGACCTTCGTGCTACTTGTGTAGGTCGAGCCATTGGTGTAGCTAGTTGAATTACTGGTCTGCGGAGTCGGGGACGTCGGTCGCGACGCTATTCCAAAGACCTCCCTGATCATAGTTTCCAGCTCATTGTCTTCGAAGTCGTCAAACGTAGGCGTCCGAATACCGCTCTCTGCAGCACGCTGGCGAGCCCGCTCACGAGCGTCTGCAATACGGAGAACGGTCTCCATCCCAAGCTGCATGCCCTCAGCAAAGGACAAGGGTTTATCTCTCTTGCAAATAGCAATGTACGATGGGACGAGGAAGAGCTTGTTGATAGTGTACTCGTGATAGATTGCGATCTTCTCGACGGGTTCTATTTGAATCTTCTCAAGTTCACGCACGGTGAGCTCCTTGACGTTGCAGAAGCTCCACCGGTTGGCGAGGTGTAGGATACTCAGCCAGGTCTCGAGAGGAGCCTCATAGAGCGAATATTTACTGTTCATGAACATCAGCATGCTTGACAGCGATAAAAATAGATTAATTGGACATACGGGTTATAAAAGACCCAAAGAAAACGCGCAAAGTCTTCGCTCTTGACGTCGTCCAAGGTATAGGCATTGTTGTCCGATGAGCCGCGTTCCTCGCCTTCGGCCGACTGGAACTTCTGGCGGAAGAACAATGATTCGCGCTCGAAGAAATGACTATGTATCCGGTAGAGATGATTCTCGACCTGCGAAATTCGAAGTTACATCCATCAATCCGAGGGGTTGAGCATCATAACGACTCACCAATACGGTCATATCACCACCGCGTAAGTAATAGTCCTTGTGGTGGACGACACGAGCCAAACCGTGCTCTGATGAGTTGACCATGACGGACTCTACCTGAGAGAGAAGGGAGGGTGGAGGGAGGTGAAAAGGTTTTGGTTCAAGAGGAAATTTTTGAAGGAAGTCAAGATATACGTTTCCTGAAATCGATTCCAGTGTTAATGATCAAAATCAGCTACACGTGTTCTACGCATGTCGGCCATTGTTCCCTTCGTCGGAGTCCTTTTATTCCTACCCGATTGCTTAGCCTGAAGGTCAATTGCGTAAACATCCTCATTGCCTATTGTCAAAGTTGTTGGCCAAATTTCGATATTTGGGAGTCGCTTACACTATAGTACCACGGCGTTGTTTAACAAACACCGCTGAGTTACGTGGGATGAGTCGGGGAAGCAGCGTGCTGCAGCTGGTAAGTTGGATGACATCCAGGGACCCGACAAGTTCTGAACTGAAATTTCAAAAGAGTATGCTCCGCGGGAAGTCATCAATTCTCAATATCAAATCAACACAGGATTCGTGATGGCGCGCAACTGCGGATCAGTACTCAGTTTCGAGGTTCTTGCTAGCTAGACAGGCCCGGAAATCTTGCCTCAAGGCAAGCTGTGATGGCATACACCACACGAATGACAAAGGAACTACATTCCTGGGGCTTTTGCCTACGCGAAATGTGGGCATACGTAGTTCATGCGACCCACCTATAGGCAACACGAGGTCAATGAATAGATAAGGCGTACGTCAAGAATCATTGATCCTGAGCTCGCTTCATAGGATATTACCTATTAGCATTCAGTCATTGCGTTTTGGGTTGGCCGCAGCAGCTCGCTTGTTCTCGCAGAGTCATAGAGCAGGAGTTTATGTTGCGTCACTGATTCTAGGCCGCCATTAATTGCAAACACGCGACATAGTCTGCGTGTGCGAAAGGGCCATTGTCAAAATTTAGAGTTGAGTGTTGTGGATCGATCAACCAGCTTGTTGAGTCATGCCAGATAGGCACGCGTGCCGCATGCGCTGACCTGAGGACAGCCGCTAGGTCACAAATTCTAGACGCATTCAAAGACTCACGATCTATTCGAATTTGCCGATTCTCAGTTACGGAGCACTATGGTATCAGTACCAGTCTGCTTCTCGAATGAGTCCTTGAAAGTGGTAAAGGTATCCTTCCCGAGGATGGCGAATACTATGCGATGAAACGAATGCCGGTATCGTGCACCTTTCACCGTCAATAACTCTGCCCAGACCCTCGCAACAACCTCAACATCATTTTGGAATACCCCTGTTCCAAAACTGCCCAAGACAATATTCTTAGCCCCCTGCTGTTCAAACAAGAACAAGATGCGCGCCATTCTCTCTTTCATAACTGACTCGATGTGCTTCTCGGTCTCTGCAGGCCTTGAATCATCCCCGATCTTCTTCCTCACATCGCCAGCATTTACAGCAGCGCTTGTTAGAACATCGGCTTCAAAAGGCGACGTCCAATTCCCTGTGTCATCCTTCAAGATCACGACAGAAGGCGTATAGATCATTGCGTGATGATAAAATCCTCCGTTTCTATCACGGGTATGTAGTCGGTAGAAGCGTTGCGCGCTGTCCGTCATTAGAGAGGGGTAAAGCGTGGATGACCGGGCTATAGACTCTTCTTGAGCTTGTGCCCCATTCAAGAAACCGCCTCCAGGACGAGTAGCAGACGCAAAGTTCAAGATTGCGATCCTGCCGAAGCTCGCGGAGCGAGACGAAAGGATACTGAACAGCAATCGGGCACCTTCAAGGGTCGAAATCTCGAGGATAGACACCTCGGATTTCGTAACCGCTAGATTATGTGCTGGAGCACTGGTGGACCAATTGGACAGCAAAGAATCTGGAGCATAGTAGCGAGTGTTATGGTTGGAGAAGTTGACTTTGGCAGCGAGATCATGGGAAACGTCGGTGATAGTGACCGTGCCGTTCTCAATGGCGTCCAACGTGCTCTGCGCGATTTCTTGAAGTCGACTACGCCTATCTCCACCAAACTGTCCGTCTTTCTTGAATGGAAGCTTTGTCTGAACGCTCATTACGGCAGAAGATGGATGTCGTTGTCAATGAACGTTCCTTGTCCGCAAGCTTTATCGTGATACTGTAAGGCGGTGTCGCTTTTGCAAGGCTAGGCATAAAATGGCAGTAGCAATTGCCGCGGTCTCCTATTCTGTCAAAAGTTTTTTTATTATCGAACTCGACTACCTTCCGTTTTCGGGTCCCAGCGCCGGGCGCGACACAAAGGCTTCTTCAGCTGTCGTCCGAGGAGGTTTCAGCGCAGCGCCCAATGACGCTCCCGACTTTCACACGAGAGGACTAATAAGTCAGCACAAGGGTGCATGGATTCAACCCACAAACGCCGTCGTCGTAAATACCATCACTCACACGTTTCTGCTTCCAATCGTACTAACGGCCCGCGACCAACTTGGGTCACCTTACTTTCTACCATCTGACGAGGCAAAAACACAAGATGCTGTCATCGCTTGAACCCCTGGAGGAGGTGAGTAGCTTTGTGTTGTGGCACATGCTGAGGCTGAGATTCGTGCAGAGATTCAGACAGGTAGAAGAAGAGAGTGAGAGAAGGGCCATGGAAGAACATGAGCGGTCGGCAAACGAACTAGTCGACCCTGAAGTCAGCCTCAGCAAGCGGCGACACCAGCGGAAGAAGACCTCTGTGTCAGTTTCTCGATTTGGTCAGGTGCGGTTATTCACTAGTGTTACGTGGTCCGTGTGCAACTCACTCTCAAACACGAATAGCCTTCAGATAGCAATGGCGCAAGTAGTTCCACCTCACCCACACCCTCCGTACTCGCTACAGTTGCCCAGAAGTCGACATTCTACCATTCATTAGCAAACGTAAGTACCTTTTTGTTTGTGCCTATAATCAGGAGCATGCCTGATCGGACTTTTCAGCCCAGAAGCATGGACTCCTTCATTTCCGAAGGTTCAGAAAACGAATCTCACCATTTAGAGGACGACCAGCATGTGACACAGGTCGAACGAATAGATGGACGTCAACCTTTTCGAAATACAGTTGAAGCCATACTACCCCGACGCATGTCTCGGTCGCGCTCGCACAACATCCTTTCGCCGAGCACACGCGTGCTCGTCGATGTCTCTGTTGAAAAGGCAACAATGGATGCCTCACATTCGCGCTCTGACGCCATTCACACCACCGTTCGTGCGACTAAAGGGGGAGAGCTACGCCCTCGAGCGTCTACTACGAGCGTGCTGGGCGCCAAGCCACCGACAAACGGTCTTGTAGAACGAGCAAAATCGTTCGCTCGGAATTTCGGGCGGAAGAGGAAGCCTGTCTCCGGGTGAGATGAAGTGGATGTTGTGCGCCCGGCTCTTGAGGTGTCACGGAGACTTCAGAATGTAATGGATCCATATTGATGATCCGAGCAGTTGCTAGGTTTCAACTAGGGCGAATAATGACCTTGGAGCACTCATCACCAAGACTTGCCATCAGATTTTCATGTACAAAACCGTGTTACCGACGCGTGATATGAACGGATTAAGCCAATCGTTGTTCAGTCGCATTTCCTCCGTTGACAATTGTGAGTTCGGTGTCGTGATTTACGTGCTTCGAGATCGATTACTTTCCAATTCTGAATCTATAATCAGATCGAAGAATACATCTCTGGCTGAGCAAGAGCAGTGCAAAAACAATCCCGCGCACTCATAAAAGCAGAGCATCATGATAGGCGCCAACCAATCCTCGCTCACAATCATTTTCCGGCTTGTTCTGGGGAGAGCACCAAATGAGCACTGTTCGCGCAGCAAGTCCTTTAACTATGAACCCGTCTGCCCCTAGACGTCTTGTGGACAAATGTACCCCACGGGACAAGTTCGCCCAGACACACGTCCATCATCTACAGAGTTCATTCCTCTCGTGTTCTGATGATTCGAATGTAAACATCGTGGGTCTCCTGAAACTTTTCTCCAGCCTCACTTTACTGATTAGATCTTGCAGCCCAGCGCGCCTTGGGTCCACACGTATAACTCACGACAACGTTCGCAGTCTTCCGCAGACACACAAGGCTGGAAGCATCTGCCAACCCCCATCCGACCAACCTTCCGCCCGCGCGACTATGCGCCACCACTCACTGCGGATGGCGTCTCCTCTGAGACACAGACGAATTTCAAAGTCCTACAACGTTCCTTGCATAACCTCGACTTTGATCCAGCTTGCCTTGATCGCCTCGATGATCAGCTTCTCCTCTCACCTACGGAGTCATTCGTAGACGTATGCTACTCTGAAGCTGTTCACGACGACGTTCCTGTGCCTATTCTCCAGCCTATTCAACCCCGTATACGCAAAGGCACGAGACTATATGACCGCACAGCTGCCAGCGACGAAGATCCTTTCCACGATTGGGATGAGAACTACTCCGTCAAGTTCAAAAAGGCTCGCAAGAGACCAGTCAGTTTTTTTTCGCATTCGTCGTGTCACTCTCCTGACATATTCATGCAGTTGCCCACACCTCCGCTCCCAGAGCTGCCGGAAGCATCACTTCCCAGAACGACTCACCAAGCCTCGATGCTCGCTCTTCTGGAATCACATATTCTATATCACAATCCCAACGAATCTGTTCACTTCTTCCCAGTGTCTTCCCAACGCTGCAACGGCGGTGAATCGCGAAAATCATCTCTCGAAGCTCCCTCCGTCACATCCACGGGGTCGAGCGGCAGATTCAAGCGTATCTCTGATGCACTGACCGGCCGTGCTCGGATAAAACCCAGTCCCTAAAACCTCCAGCTAACTTTATCGGATCTAAAGCCACGAGTCGCTTCAGATTGCACACGATCATTCAAAAAAAGCGACGTGCCGTCAGCTATCTCCATTCTTTGATTGTTATACTTGCGTGCAGCTGGAACTCCACTTTTCGACCCACTCATTTGTTTCTTTGATACCCCACTATCTTGTTGTTCTTTAGGATTGTATTTTGGAACTTTTCTAGCATCTCATCACAACCGACTGTTCTAATTTTCCCCACAGTCGGCAGTATCTTACAACCCTTGGTCTTGGTCAGTCTTGGTCCGTAGATACGATGATCCGTGACGTACGGTTCAGCATCGATAACGCCCCGAATGAAATAATGCGCTTACTTGGAACTTGAATATGACCGCGATTCTTGAAGACATCTTACCTCATGGGTCGTTTGGTCGGCCATCCGGTGTTATGGTGGAAGTTCGACTATCCGACTTTAAAATAGACATGCTGAACCAGGCTGAACCTGGCCGAAGGGACTCCCAAGTTACTCGAAGTGGGTTGTCTTTCGGAGCACGTAAACCGACGATGCCAAATTCGCCCAGTATCTGATGGTTTCAGACTAGTGGTGACCATGGCCGGCATCTGATCTTGCTCTACGAGTTAACCACTATGGGAGTCGAAAGGACATGAATAATAATGGCCTTGGGGACGACGTGAACATGTCATTTGAAGTAGCGACTGGTTACGGAGAAGCATAGAGAACATCCCCAGGGAGAAGGTTGAATGAGGCGAGTTAAAGTTTAATATCTCAAGGAACGAGGTTCAAAGCAGAAAAAGTTGGATATGAACATCATGAGACAGACATCGTATGTAAGCCGTCGTGAGGGAGGCAGCCTGAAGGACATTAAATTGTGTCAAGATACCATGACAATCCGAATTCCAGGCTGAGCTCGTACTCGGGAACACATCCTCCCCTGTGGACGAGAAGTTGGAGCGTAACTGGCTGGAGCCAACTCCTTGGTTCCTATACAAATGGTTTGCCTGAGAACACCTGCCGTAGCTCGGAGTCGATATGCCTGATCATCGATCATGCATCATGGCCTGAGAGGCTGTTTGAACCAGAACAGACCAGAACATACCCGCCAACAGCGATCCTCTGGGCTATAACTCGAGCACGTCAACATCGTTCGGAGCGACCATAATGCTAATAGTCTGAGGGTCGCAGCTACATTATGATGGCGCTAGCTTCCTCAAACAGCCTGAGGGCTGCTAGAATGCTGCCCTCGAGTTGCTCCTGCTGCAGAATGGAGAACAAGGTCAACTGGCTGAAATTTCTGGCCAGCAGCGATAATCAACCAATATTGTCGATGGAAGTTCTGAATTAAGTGAAGCAACTTGTAGAAGTCCCATCAAAGCGGTGTTTAGGCGCCCGACCCAATATCGTAAGTCTCAAGATCCTCTTGACAGCATCAGACGTCCATGTCTACTTTGGAGAACGTGCCTGTCGATCTTCTCCAGCCCATTCTCATTCATCTACCTGACCGAAGGCATCTGAGTGCAGCTGCGTTAGTAAGCCGGGCATTCAATCGTGCAGCGACGCCACTTTTGTACAGGAGACTCGATTCACAAGTGAAGCACAATGTGGGTTTCCTACTATTTATCGAGAGAGTGCTATATTTACTACAAACAGGTGCTTCACCATCCCTCTGCAACCCTTCTCAAACGACCAGAATTGGCACAGTATGTTTGGCATGTGACGGAGACAGGCAAGTGACGTGGTGTCAGGCTTGTACTTGGATTGATCAATCCCGCTACGCAGGCGCAGTGCAACAAGTTATTCCTAATATCACTGAAGATATTGTTGCAGCGCTTAGACTTTGTAAAAATCTCACATCGGCAACTTGGGTAGATGATACGTTGACTCCAGAGGCGAATTTTCTACCCATCTTGGATGTTTTGGTAACGTTGCCCCTGCGGGAGCTCACCATACGCACCCAGTATGATCCGGGAGAACGAGTTTGGGCACGGCTCAATACTATTCAGGGCATTCGTCGATTATCTGTGTGGTCATTGGAGTGGGGGCCCCCGCGGGTGCTTCAAGGATGGGCTGATTTGCTGAGCTCCTCTCTTACTCATCTCGAACTCTGCGTAAGCAATGTAACTTTTGACTTCCTCCCTCTACCTCCTTATACCACCCGCAGCGTTGCGCAGGTGTTCCAGCAACTATCCTTATCTCTGTCTTTATGAAGCTTCCCCTTTTACAAGAGCTCTGTCTCAAGGGTGCTCCAAGCGCCGCCATCCCGGCTATCATAGCTTGTCTGCCCAATCTGATAGCCCTTGACGCGGAATATCTAGGTTCTGGAAATTACCGCTCACCGCTCACACCGCTGCCCCGTTTGCAACGCTTGACAGTGCGAGCAGGCTCAGTGGATATCCTTGGACCACAGAAACTATGGACATGGATGAGGGCATTGCTTCCGCACCAACAAACTCTAAAGTCATTCACGCTGAATGCATTTGCAGTGCAAGGACAAATGACCGTTCCGCGCCCATTCATCATGAATCTTACTGCCAGACACGGGATATCACTTCAAGAGTTTGCGGTAGGCGTTGCGCAAGTGACGTTAGAAGCCGTATCCCATATGTGCTCAACATGCCCCCAACTTGAGTTGCTTGAATGCTCTGTGGCGAGTTCGGACGTAGTAAGTAATTCTCGTTAGTATGCGAAAGAAGAATATCTAGTTAATCGCTGACGCGTCTAGGACATGATTGCAAGAGCAATCGAGGCGGGGCGCAACCTTCAGACACTCAAACTTCATGTCTCTTGGATCGCCGATGGCAGCGTCGATTTGCCTCCGCAGTATGATAAGTTCTTTACAGGACCTCGCATCATGTATACATATTTTTCCCATCCCGCCAGCGATGGCAAGAGGATCCGGTTTACCGAGGAGCAAGCTCGCGCTTTGATGCTCCAGACGCGACTTCGTAACATTGGCATTGGAGATCAGTCCTATATAGTGAGTATATTCTGTTATTGTTGCGCCCTTGGTATTCGGGCTCTGGCTTGGCTGTGGCCTATGACATTCTCATCTGTTTTCTTTAGGGTCGGTGGGTTCGGCGGGAATGTTCTGCCAAGATCACTCAGGATATCGTGCAAGAAAATGTTGTGTTCGAGGTCGTTGGAGATGTCACCGACGATCCATTCATATAAACTTCGTTACCTATACTTGTTTGCATTAAACTCTTCCATGGCTCGTTCTTGAAGTGTCAGCCAGTAATAATATAGCATATCACATGTGCGTCGTTACGAGTTTCGTAGAACGTCATGAAAGTTGTCGCTGTCAGCCTCTTGCATGAATATTTCCTCGCTAAAGTGGGCACGAAGAAAGTTTTATTTCAGACCATATTCATGCCATAGATAATCTGGTTGATGGCGGATTCAACCGCGTCTCGTTCCTCGAGATAGTACCCTGCAACTCTACGAACGAGGCCTCATGTGCTTATGATATCCGGAGCCCCCGAGCACTTCACGGGTAACTAGTTAGTGAGCGGCAACATACCGTAGCCAGGAATGATTTCCAGATTTCACAAACAAAGGTGTTATCTAGACAAGAGGGGGGAGGTAATATTACAGAGCGAGAGGGGTGCCCAATGTATACGAATCTTCCTTTCGAGCTGCGTCAACCAAGAGCTCTGAGCATCGATAGTTCCAAGGTTTGACGCCAAAGACTTCAGAACGATAATTAGCCAGTACGGCGTGTGAGTTCCCTGTCCATCCAGGAAACCGACGAACGGAAAGGTTCGGGTGCGGCGACCGTGTGAGGTGTGCGGAACAGGTGGGGCATAGCGGAGAGCTTCATCAAGGCATCGGCGGGAAGCGCAGCGTGCGAAGGTTCAAAAGGCAGGATGGACTCCTGAACAAGCGTTATTTGCGAACAACCTAGCTCGTGCATAAGTTAGCACCAAGACTGCGGACGAATAATTGTACAGCTTCAAGGTGTATGACCGAAGGCTACCTTCGATGGGTTTACAAAGAGCGCACGTAAAGTCTGGACTGTTGTTATGATAGACGTTATTGGAATCTTGGGTGTAGAAGATGCTATCGGTGGCTTTATCGTCGTGAACGCTTAAGCTTGACACTGGGCTGTTGCAATGTGGGTGTGTGTCTAGCACACTTCTGGAGAGCATACCTGTGTAAATCATTGCTGTGACTGGCCGTCTGTCCACCGATTGCCATGAGAGTGCGTGTTACTGAGGAAGAATTATGAACATGATGGCACATATATCCCGTACGTCTAGCGGTGAACAGAGTATGCGTGGCGGGATATTTCGGAGGCATGTATGACGCGTTGGCATCTGGAGAACAGTCGTTGTATGAAATGAGAGTGCCGCCAAATGGTGGGTCCACACCGGTGGTATCAGAGTCGCAGGCACGCGATACGAATGGAGTTATGAGCTCTCTCTTCAGTCCTATGGTCACCGGAGCAGCTGATGGCTTCGACGGAAGCTCGTATGTCTCGTTCGCTATCGGTTGTCCCAATTTCTTCGCCTTTGTTTTGCGAGAGCGGAACCAGTAATCGATGCGTATTGGACTTATGTTCCGTGAGGCGGCCCATGCATGTCGTGACGCACGCGTCGGAATGCGGGGGTCGGATAGCCAGATTGCCCAAAGCTCTTCTAGGTCGGATGGAGTTAGGTGTGGGATAAGGGCTTTCCTCGTCAGGGTCTTGACTGCCTGGAACTCAGATTTGATGTTGGAGTACGCCTCGCCTTTCAGGTTGGAGATAGAAGGGTCGCTGTTGACGGCTGACGGGACGTTCTGACTCGGAATCGTGACTTGCCGAAGGTTGGGCTTAGCGGTGGAATGGGATTTGGATTTCGGTGTGCAGGTCAAGCGGAGAAGGCCATCTAGCGGCACATTTCTAAAGTTCGTCGTTTTCATCTCTGCTGGAGGCATAGTTGCTAGAATGGACGAATGGCAAGAAGAAAACGATAGCAATTTGGACGAACTCGATTACATAACACTGCAAAGTGCAAACTGAAAATATTCAAATCCCGACGCCACGGATCGGAAATGTGCTGTGCCTGAATAGGAAACGGGTCACTTAACCTTGATTTCTGATTTCCAGCACTACTTCCGACTATTTTATTTAAGGGACTGCGTGGAATGATAGAAAATGATCCTGGCTATCATAATATTGAGGTTTTGTAATTTTAGAGAAGTGTTGTGTATGTTCATAAATATTTTATCAGAGGGTCTTGATTTTGGTCAAAACCAATATGTGGGTCAGTCAGTACTAGCAAACCCACCCCACAAGCTCATGCAATTATTTTTGGTGGAGAGCTTGTAAGACAGGGTTCAACTTGATTCAGATATACTATTTTTTGTGAAGGAGGAGGTGAGGGCATAGTAGAGGCCAAAAATCTCAGTGCTTAGGATACATGGGAATCTGTTAGATACCGTGCCGACTCAGGAAGCAGAGGGGTCGGGGCTTGGCTTCAGCTCTTGCGCTGCGCCCTTAGCAGAGTACGTGCCCCGAATTTGGAGCGGATCTGACATTGTCCGACAGTAGGACAATTGGACTGCTTTGGTCCGCTCTGAGGGTCGGGGAGTAAGAGCTACTAGCGGTGGGCCAACTAGGAGCGGAGCGGAGAAGGTGGGGAGTGATGCGGAGAGGGGATAGGAGCAGGGGAATGTTGGTAGGGGTGGGAAAGGCGGAGGATAATGTAGGGGGGCGAAGGAGGATATTTGATAGGGGTGGAGTAATAAGGGGAAGACTTAGAGCACGGCTCTAAGTTGGAGCGGAGGGTCAGAGGGTCGGAGGTGACAACAAGTTGAGACTTGTGTCCAGAGGAGGCAAGGTTCTACTGAGAATTCTCACAAGGTATAACTGCGAGAAGACAAGTAATATTAAGACTCAGGAAAAATATCTAAGTACATGATATGTTATATACTACTATGTATGAGGCAGTGATCAGGATAACTATGCAGTAAAGCTATGTACCAAGGATATAGTTTGTAAGTATTTTACATAGGCGAAGACATAAGTCGGGGCGGATATCAATATGTACGCATCGGATCAGCGATCGAGCAGTAATAGGAATTACCAGCCATCCGGAAGTAAGGGTCTATGTACCAATAGGGAAGGCATATATCTAAAAGGGGAAAGAGCTCCAGTTGAATGGAGAGGTTATGGAAGGGGACCGGTTGAGTGGTTGAGTGGAAGCGTAGGGCAGAATGCAGACTTGTGATTGGACGGAGCGGAGGATGAATGGGGCGGAGGGGTCGGAAAGCAGAGCGGATATCAGTATTGGAGCAGTCGGATCAGGTATATGACAGAATCATACTTTTTGGTGTGACTTTGAGCACTTATTTCATGCCAACCTTGAGAACTTCTCAGCAGTTCAGCTTAAAACTTTGGGACAGTGACCTTTCAACTATGCTCTATATGATGGTGAAAACAACAAGTCAATAGCTGCTGTGGTTGGTGAGAAAAATGCTGGGTGACCCACTACTGGATCTGACCTGTAACTTACTCAGCCACAGTAAACCACTGCAACAGTGCAACATTGATGCATGTGGATCTTGTCTGGACAACCCTATGGTTATGACTGAATTAAGTATGTTTTGATGAAAATAAGGGGATTGATTGCTCAAATAATCCTGCATTGATGTTGTAGTGATCTAGTGCAAGAACAGGGGATCTGATAAACATTGCAAGGTATGAACAACCAGAAAGATGATAACACAAGTGCTGGAGTTAGATATTGGAACCCCTGTCAGCATTAGAGTTGCTGAGAGATTACTCAGCATGAGTGTTTCTATCGCCAGTGGCAGTGCTTTGGTGATGGCAGCAAACTTGAAATAGAAGGAGATTTTGCAGTTTCTGAAGGTTGCCATAGATTAGTTGTATAGCAGTTTTATCAATGACTGATCTCACCTCTGTGCAACATTGAGTCATCTCACATCTCACCCACTCTGATTTCTGAGAATGAGCAACAGAAAGGTCAAAGACTGGTGGTGGGGATGTTTTGATACTCACCCAGATTTCAAGAAGAAACTATCTACAGCCTATGTGAATGAGAAAGAACAGTGGCCAAAAGTAATGTGTGGGGCATGCAAGATCAGCAAGATAATTGACAAGCAGCAGAAGGATTGTGAGCAGCAGTGCCAAGGCCTGCAAAACAATATGCGGACTAGTGCTGCTGAAGTCCGGTTTGGTTTGGTTCATGGGCCTCTAAATGCGAACCTTGAACCAGACCATCGGTCAGGTTCAGGCAAGGAGGGCAAACATTGGACTGGACCCTTGCAAACACATTCAGAAGTGTTTGGTTCGAGTTCAGAACACATTTGAACATCCAAATGCTACATATAAATTCCAAAAAATTGCAAGAAATACATGAAAAATTCGACACGAATGAGTAACTACACCATATCCATGACAGGGTATTCATGAGCAGTGGCAAATTCAGCTTGAGCCATTGCAGATATATGGCCTTGATGATATCCACTCTTCAACAGCTGAAGTGCCTCAAACATTGTCAGCAACAAACCATTTTGGTGTGTGGTCCCAGTGATGCCGCTGCTTGAAAAAGCTCGTTCAGATGCAATGGCAGATCCTTGAATAGCTAAGTAGTCCTTTGCAATGTGAGAGATGGTGGGATATTGAATGGAATGATGCTAAAGGCATTTATGTCAACTTGTAAGGAATAATGATTCGAAAAAAACTCACACCCCACCAAGCGACTATGTTCTCAACATTCTCTAGCGGGGAAGCCAGATAGTCTTTGAGTTCTTGATGAGGCCTTCGGCTCGCAGTATCACCCGCAACACGAGATTTGACAGCGTCACACATCTAACTGTGGCCATACGAGCCTTGGCATGCAAGCAAGGAAGGAGCCACAACAACAGGCTCTGCATTGGGTAAGGAATTATGGTGATAGTATTTGTTGAAAATGTTCTGCAGGCGTCTCATGCCCTTGTCGAACTCACAAGGCTCCCATTTACTCTTCACATACACAACCTTGTAGTTGGGGTCGAGTGCTATATACAAGGTAGTACATTAGATAGGGCATTATATTAAACATAACGTGTACCAAGACAAATAAAATAGACATCAGTTTCATCAATCTTGTGGTACCACTTGCAAAGATTGTCGATACCAGAGTTAATGGTGTTTGAAAAGTCGTCAAACTTTGAAGAACCAGCCATGTTTTGCCAAGTTTGTTGGAGAAATTCAAGTACTGGAATCGTGCGCCATACAGTGGGTTCATGAGTTGCAGAGAATGATTGTTGAGCGTTTGCAGGCTCCTGATAATGTCATAGGTTAATAAAATATTATCAATGAAGAAGCGTGCACACACCTGAAGTACATCATGCATCAATTCTAACATCTTCCATTCTTCAGCTGAGAGCTTGAATGTTCCATATGACTTGCCCTGCAAGTTTGGAACTTTGTCGCTATCATCCGTGAGCTGTATGAACCTATTGACCCCCTTACACAACCTAAGTATGCGCTCCATCATGCCGAAAAGTGACACCCATCGGGTGCAAATCCATTTCAACAGCTCGAGGTTAGGCTCATTGACCTCAGCACAGCACTTCTGGAAGAAGGTACGTGCTTGGGGAGATTTCCGTACCTAAGAATAGTTCATTAAAATTTAAACGGGCTGGTCAGATGAAGACTTACCTGCGTAACAAGCACAAGGGCTTTCCAACAGTGTCGGCAACCTCAAAATCAGTTGTTTTGTCATCTTCATTGTCATTAGCTGCATTCTTGTTGAGAATACTTGCTGGGGTAGGAGCAACGTCCTTGACAAAGTGCTTTGCTGCTAGGTGTAAGGCATGCTCCATACAACTGAATAGATGTTAGTATATAATATTAATAGAATGTGATCACTTACTGCACACAGTGCTTGCTTGCAATCCATTTTGTACCAGAAGGGTCAATAGTGTTTGCAACAGTCTGAATTGCAGTGTCATTGTTGGTGGCGTTGTCGGCTGTAAACCATCCAACCTTGGTGTGAAAGTCGTACTTATCAATAGTTTCAATTAGAATCCATTCAATGTTGCTACCTATCATGAATTCCAAACACGAATCATTTTTTGTTCCTCGGCTTTCCTCCAGCTACTTCTAGTTACCGAATCGATCACGTGACTTCACTTCCCGTCACATCTTCATCTCTTCACATATCACCCATTACTTCTCCGATTGGCTCCCCTACTCCACGGGCTAGAACAATCTTGCTTCCTAAAGAAGAACTGGTTGGATCTTGGGTTTCTATTTAGTAGCCGTCTTACTCATTGCTTATATATCATGATGTCATGATCAGTTATCCGCAGTATCGTATGACTTGTTTTCATTGGCTGATTTCTTTTATACTCAGCTATCTCCTATTCAATGTTATGTATATAAGTAGGTTAGTTAGCGTAAGTGCTCCTTAGACTTAACCTCTTCGTTCTCTACAGTTGTAGTAGACCTAGATGTTCACACTCAAATCTATCTTGTTCTCATCATCAACTGTGACCGAGTCCTAGTGGTTGTTGTCTGACTTTACCATTCAGTGAACTCAGGTCATAACACTACCACTATGATTGCCATTGGTGATCATGAATGCAAGCTGCTCACTCTTCAACTCCCACTCCTGAGGTTTCCTGTCTGGGGAGTCAATGTAATGCGCAGTGACAGAGAGGAAAGGCACGCCAGGTTCAGACATCCATGAGTTGAAGGTGATGGAAATTTTGCTGTCGACATCCTTAAGCTTCTCTTTGACGCGCTCAATGGCAAGCTTGGCCCATTCGAGAATTGCATTGCAAGTCTTCACACAATGGGGAATATCCCTGTCTGAAAGGAAGGGCCAAAGGTATTGAAGCAGGCGACAAAATGGTCCCTTATTGATGAGTTGGAATGCCTATGTATTAGTATCTTAAGTCACAATCACATGAAACAAAAAATCACAATCATGCACCTCATCCTCAGAGACAATTAGCTCAACAATGTAATCCATCAGGCCAGACTTTATGAACTCAGGGACCTTAGGTGCAAGAGAGTGGTCTAATGTTTGTTGAGCGCTGTCAGTTGACTTGGAGCTAAGAGGTATGGCACGATTGTGCATCTTGATTCCTCGTTCCTTGCAGTGGTCTCAGTAGAGAGGGAAGTGGCACTTTGGATTGTGAGCAATATGGGTGTGGCAGGTTGAGATACTGCCTTTAAAAAAACATTGGCTGGATGGTACATCATTGGTTCTGGACTTGGTGTTAGTTATCAGTGCAATTAGTTTAACATTAAAACTTACTTGCATATCTCACACTACCAACTGTCCTCACATTCTTGGGTGTGAGGGTTAATACGGCCTTTCTCTTGCGTGAATATTGTCTTCAAGTCTGCACTGCACTCATCTTTCTTCATCTGCTTGCGGTGCTCACAATCCTCATCTCCAAATGGCTTTGTCCTTTCATAAGCTTCCTCTTCCTCTTTGCCTTCATCTCCCTCATCATCTGAAGGGGGTTTGTCATCGTCATAATCATCTTGACAGTTCAGATGGGAGTCGGTTTGAACTTGCTTGGGTGCAGGCTGACCCTCAGGAGCTGCTGGGGCTGGTTGCTTTGCTGGAGCGCTGTTGACAGCCTCACAAATTTTCTCCATCAGTTTGATGGCTGTCACAAATTCCTAATACGAACCATTTTTCATTTCTCGGTTTTCCTTCGGCTACTTCCAGT
Organism: Suillus paluster; assembly: GCF_016628075.1. NCBI lineage: Eukaryota > Fungi > Basidiomycota > Agaricomycetes > Boletales > Suillaceae > Suillus > Suillus paluster. The sequence goes on along the minus strand of NW_024537714.1, from coordinate 39,606 downwards.
ACCCGAGCCGGTCACGTGACTCCTCGTCATATGTCACCCGTTGCTTCTCCGATTGGCTCCCCTACTCCATGGGCTAGAACAATCTCGCTTCCTAAAGAAGAACCAGTCGGATCTTGGGTTTCTATTTAGTAACCGTCTTACTCAGTCGCTTATATATCATGATGTCATACTTACTCATCCGCAGTATCATACGACTCTTTTCTCATTGGCTGATTTCTTTCAGACTCCTACTCAATGTTATGTATAAAAGTAGGGTAGTTAGCATAAGAGCTCCTTAGACTTAACCTCTTCGTTTCCTACTGTTGTAGTGACTTAGACGTTCACGCTCAATACTATCCTGTTACTCCTCATCATCTCTGACCGAGTCCTAGTGGTTGTGTACTCGCCTTCATCATTATTGGTGAACATTGGTCATAACATTAGGTTAAGTCTATCTTACCACTCCGACTCGAACTTTGTCTTGGACATCACCGTTCTCGACGAACTTCACCGTGCTATTCTGCTTGAGAATATTCTCGCGGATTACATTTTTTGTTCACTCATCATTTCCCCGACGCATTTCAGTATATCAATCTCTTTACGTTAGTCTTTAGTAGAAGTGGACCAGGCCCTCGTCTTACACGAGCCACCAGTTCATAAGGATCAGTGACTTTAGGTCCTGTTTCCGCACGTCTGCAGTTAGGCCCAAAACCCTGCCAACTGTACACTACCATATCTGCTTTCTACGTAACAGAACGGCACTCGCGACAGTCCTCTCACTGTCTAAAATACTTTACAATAGGAACCTAGGGTGCTAAAAGTAGACCCAAAGTTCACCGCGTCTTTTGCGAACTCCTCCCAAGTTCATTTAGGTTGACGAACCGCTACAAGCGCTGTATTCGCACCTTCGTTATCACGGCTCTGCCATACAGATCCCGCTTAGTCGTGGCCAGAGAACTCGCACTCCACACTGTTTCCTGTTTGGATTCCTCTTGTAGATTCCTCCATGTCCGAGAATCTAGGAGAGCCTGGGATCGTCGTTTCCGGGGATACGGAAGTAGCAATGGCGCTGGCAGTCGTGCCGGCAGTAGATGCTCCGGACAGAGCGACCATCCTCTCTCCAACACCATTGGCGTGGCACAACCCATTGGGACCTGTAGAATCATCCACCACCCCAACCGCAGGCCCTTCTGTACCCTTTGGCATCTTAGGGCCCAGGGAGACTACCATCACCCACAAGAGCATTTCGGACGCAATCCAAGTCGTCGTCGAACAAGAAAGAAGGTACACCAGGCGATTCATAGACAATCTGCAGAAGGAGATCGACGAGCTGCAAGCAGGCCTGGTGCACGCAGACAATGAGATCGACTATCTGAAGATCAGGACGAGGGATCTGGAGAACTCCTTGACGGTGGCAGAGAGCCACATCTCGGTTTTGCAGAACTTGCCTACAACGAAGATCCCAGGCACTACATCTGGGACTTCAGGCTCTGATCTGAAGATGGTGAAACCAATGGACTTCACAGGGGATAAGAACTCCATTGATATCGATACCTTCCTCACCCAGCTCGCCATCTATTTCACAGGTTACCCAGGAGCAACAGAGCAGCAGAAATGCACCTGTCTTGTTTCCTTTTGTCGCGGAGCAGCAGCCAAGTGGGCAGAAAGTGTCACACCTATGGCGCTCAGTGGCCATCCTGGGTCCTATGACAGCATCGTCAAGGACATGAGGGTCATGTGGACCGTCGTCAACAAAGAGGAGAAGGCAGCAAGAGAGTTGGAAGCTCTCCGACAAGGCACTCATACCGTCAGAGAATATATCTCCCTTTTCCGTCAGAAGCTCGCCTTCTGTCACTTCTCCGACTACAAGTTGATGCGCAAACTCCGCCATGGATTGGACCAGCGAGTCAAGAACTACCTGGCCAACATCCATCCCAACAGGAAAGACACCCTGGAGGGATTAATCAGGGAGGCACTCCTAGTCGGGCAGAACCTCGAGGAGCTTGACAACGAGAGGAAGATGAACTTCGCTCCACGACAACCTTGGGTTCTGGGAATAAACGAGACCATTTCTACTTGCCAGTTACGTTGGAAGGGAAACACAAGAAAGCAGCTGTCAATGCTCTAGTGGATTGCAGAGCAACAAACCTTTTCCTCAGCAAGAAATTTGTAGAAAAAAATCAAGTTCAAACTAAGCAGTTGTTGCGACCAATGTCGATCCGTAATATTGACGAAACAGACAATTCCGCCGGACCAATTACGAGTTATGCAGATTTGAAGCTCACGATAGGGGACCACGAGGAAGAAGTGGCCTTTCTGATCACAGATCTAGGAACCGATGATGTCATCATTGGAATAGATTGGCTACGATTCCACAACCCCAGTATCGATTGGAATGCAGGGAAGGTGGCATTAGACCGTTGCCCGGTTAAATGTCAAGAAGCCAAGGTCAAGGACAAAAAGACCAAGGCAAAGAAGTGAACAGCCATGAACTGTTCGATCCTTCCGGTGTTGCCCGATTTGATACCGGCAGAAGATGACGAAGATGAGGATATTGAGGAAGCCTCTATCCATCATTGGGTTCAATCGAACAGCTTCAGCTCTAAAATGCACAGACATGTAGGTACTATACCTGCCAGGCTTGAGGATGAAGAACAATCGGACCTTGCTACTACTGTTGGTCAGAAGGTGCAGATCAAGGAAGTCAAGGATGAGGATTCATCACGGAATGTGTGGATCAGGTACAAGAGTTCGGTGGCATCAGAGTTAGCGCAGCAGGAGGAGAAGAAGAAGGAAAAGAAGCCCGTAGAAGAAATGGTGCCGGACTGGCTCCATGACTATCTTAAGGTCTTCTCCGAAGAAGAGTCTACTTGATTCCCCGAGTCTAAGAAGTGGGATCACAAGGTAGACCTCAAGGACCCTAACGACCTTCCTCCCAATGCAAAGGCATACCCCTTATCCCCCGCCGAAAATGACGCATGTGAGAAGTGGTTGAAGCAGGAATATGATTTGGGACGACTGAGAGATAGCGAATCTCCAGTAGCAGCTCCTTTCTTCTTTGTTGCTAAGAAGGACGGAAAGCTCAGACCTGTCATGGACTATCGGAGGTTGAATGAAAAAACCATCCGAAATGCATACCCTCTCCCTCACTCTCAGGACCTTATCAATCGCCTTTCCGGTGTGAAGCTTTTTTCAAAAATGGACGTTCGATGGGGCTATAATAATATCAGAATGAGAGAAGGAGACCAGTGGAAGGCCGCCTTCAAAACTCCTTTTGGACATCATGAACCAGTCGTAATGTACTTCGGCATGACGAACTCCCCAGCTACCTTCCAAACTATGATGGACCAAATCTTCCAAGATCTAAAGGAAGGCAAGGTCGTTGTAGTCTACATTGACGATATCTTGGTCTTCACCAACAGTGATGTAGAGAAACATCGGAAGGTGGTGCGCGAGGTATTACAAAGGTTGCAGGACAATGATCTCTATCTCAAACTGGAAAAGTGTTCTTTTGAGAAGAAGGAAGTGGAGTTTCTCGGTTTGATCGTCAAGGATGGACACGTTTCTATGGATCTGGTCAAGGTTAAGGGAGTTCAGGAATGGCCTACTCCTACCTGTGTCAAGGACATTCAACGATTCATGGGATTTGCGAACTTTTATCATCGATTCATTCTCAGTTTCTCGAACATTGCCAGACCCATGAATGAACTCATCAGGAAGGATGTACCATGGGAATGGACGGACAAACAAGAGAAGGCTTTCAAGACTCTGAAGGACAGTTTCACTTCCGCACCAGTGCTAGTCATGCCAGATGTGAATAAAAAACAAAAGATAGAGAGCGACACATCTGACTATGCTACTGGTGGTGTACTTTCTCAGTTGGAAGAAGACGGACTCTGGCACCCAGTGGCCTTTTTCAGCAAATCAATGCAGGACGCAGAGCGTAATTACGACATTCACGACAAAGAACTTTTAGCCATCATCCGCACATTGGAGGAGTGGAGGCATTATGTGCAGGGCACACCTCATCTGGTAGAAATCTGGACGGACCATAAAAACCTCGAGTACTTCATGATGAGCCAGAAGTTAACTCGAAGACAGGCAAGATGGTCCTTGTTCCTTGCAGAGTACAACTTTACTCTGCAACACGAACCAGGAAAGGTTAATGACACTGCCGACGCTCTGTCCAGGAGGCCAGACCACAGAGGGGGGGTAGAAAATGACAATTCCGATCACGTGCTTCTGAAACCCAAGTTTTTTCATATCAAAGCCGCAAAAAGAGGTCAGATTCTGATAGAAGGAGAGCATTCGCTGTTGAAGCGTATCAGAAACTGTACCGATTTAGATCCGGAAGTCCGAAATGCTATCGAAACCCTGAAGAAGGCCCCCATACAGTTGAGAAGAGGATTGGAAGAGTGGAATACGGAGGATGGACTCATTTTATTCCGAGGATTGGTTTATGTTCCCAGTAACAAGGAAATTCGTCGCTCAGTGTTAGAGATCTTCCATGACTCGCCTGCAGCAGGACATATGGGACGTGCCAAGACTCTTGAACTTGTCTCGCGAAACTATTGGTGGCCCCAGATGCAGAAGTGGGTCAATGACTACGTAGATGGATGTGATCGATGCAAGCAAACGAAGGTGCTACCGTCAAAACCCCATGGACCTTTGAAGCCAAACGAGGTTCCAGAAGGACCATGGCAAACCATTAGCTGTGACCTCATCACCGATCTACCCATCTCCCAGGGCAAAGACAGTATCCTGGTAGTCGTTGATCGTTTCACGAAGCAAGCGCATCTTGCTCCAACCACCAAGGATGTTGATTCTAAGGGAGTCGCGGACTTATTTCTCAATCACGTATGGAAGTTACATGGGACACCGAAGAAGGTGATCTCGGATAGGGGGACACAGTTTGTGTCCAAGTTCATGCAGGAAGTCTCGAAACGACTAGGAACCAAGTGGTCCATGTCAACAGCATATCACCCACAGACTGACGGACAAACAGAACGAGTCAATCAAGAAGTCGAACAGTACCTACAACTCTTCACATCCTACCATCAGAATGATTGGGTTTCTTGGCTTCCAATCGCTGAATTCACACATAACAACTCAGTAACCGTCACTGGACACTCCCCATTCAAATGTGTCTACGGCTATAATCCCGAGTTTACGATTTCCCCTAATTCTTCCCACATGATTCCCCATGCCGACCAGAGAGTAGCTGAGATGAAGGAGGCACAAGAAGAGACGAAAGCAATGCTGGAAATAGTGAACGATCGAATGAAGCGCTTTTATGATCATAAAGTAAAAGACGCACCAGAATTCAAACCAGGCGACAAGGTATGGTTAGACGCAACAAACATCAAACAACGCCGTCCGAGCCAAAAATTGTCCGACCGCCGTCTTGGACCATTCGAAATCGAAGAGAAGACTGGCGAGCTAAACTACAAGTTGAAGCTCCTGGTTAAATATCGCATCCACCCAGTTTTCCATGTATCGTTACTCACCCCACATCAAACCTCTCAACTCGTTGATCACCCACCTCTAACGCGTCCGCCGCCGGAGATTGTTGACCAAGTCCCAGAATATGAAGCAGAGCAAATATTGCAAAGCTGCCTATACAGGCGCAAGTTGCAGTATTTAGTAAAATGGAAAGGATATGCAGTAGAAGAAGCAACATGGCAGTCAGAGGAAGATGTGAAGAACACGCCGCTCATTGTAGCCGACTTTTATGCAGAAAACCCAAATGCAGTTAAATCGGCGCGAATCTCCGCTTCAATTCTGACGACCCCTGACTTCCTCGAATGGAGACAGAAAAATATACGACCATCTTACATTCGCGAGGACACTCATCCTAGAAAGGGGGTAATGTCATGAATTCCTAATACGAACCATTTTTCATTTCTCGGTTTTCCTTCGGCTACTTCCAGTACCCGAGCCAGTCACGTGACTCCTCGTCATATGTCACCCGTTGCTTCTCCGATTGGCTCCCCTACTCCACGGGCTAGAACAATCTCGCTTCCTAAAGAAGAACCAGTCGGATCTTGGGTTTCTATTTAGTAACCGTCTTACTCAGTCGCTTATATATCATGATGTCATACTTACTCATCCGCAGTATCATACGACTCTTTTCTCATTGGCTGATTTCTTTCAGACTCCTACTCAATGTTATGTATAAAAGTAGGGTAGTTAGCATAAGAGCTCCTTAGACTTAACCTCTTCGTTTCCTACTGTTGTAGTGACTTAGACGTTCACGCTCAATACTATCCTGTTACTCCTCATCATCTCTGACCGAGTCCTAGTGGTTGTGTACTCGCCTTCATCATTATTGGTGAACGTTGGTCATAACAATGGCTCGACCTGAGCGATGCAACATGAAGGCAGTTAATTTGTCATTGGATGTGGGAGGATGTGGTGCTGGGAGCATGGGAGAATCATCATCTCAATCGTTGTACCACTCAATGTCGCTAGCATCTTTCAATTGGCCATCAGGTCCAAGTGCACACAACATTTTCACAGCAGGAAGGGTGGATATTGGACCTAACATAGATATTTTATACCGACCACAAACTGTAACATAGAATTATACTAATGCACCTTGAATGTACCATTTCCACACACAGAAAGATGTAATCACCATGGACTGACATTGAGCATTGAAAGATGCAAATGAGAATCCCAGAGATATGTTCTTGACATAGTAAGATATATTAGAATCCAAATAATGATGTCTGGCTCACCAGAACATCACTGAGGAATGCTGCCACTGGGTTAAGTGCAAAGTAGAAGCTATTCAGGCTCTTGAATCTCCTGAGATTGATATATTCAGGGCTGACAATGCCCATTTGTTGCCTGGAGATCATTCAATAGCGATGATGGTGTTGAGTGAATCAGGTATGGAAGCTTCCATAGGGATCCTCCTCTGCCAGTTGGTTTGGATGCATTCGGATGTGTCCAAACATGTTCGTGATTTATCAGTATCAGCCGAACCCCAGACCTGTGTGAAGGTTCGGTCCAGGGGCTATGCTGAACCTGTGACCAGACCATGGGTCTGGTTCAGAAAGGTCCAGGTCGAACCGAGGTTCTGAACCAGTGTCCCAGGTAAACTTCAGTCTCACTGTTTGTGCAACATCCCACAACTAAAACAAAAGTATATGATATTTTTTAACATCAGCAAATCACTTTGCCTCTGTGGGCTCTGTACAGAAGGGACCAAGCTGTGGCCAGCCATTTTTTGGTGGTGGGAAAAAAAGTGTTTTGCTGATGAAATGTAAGATGTAAGAAATTATTGATTTCACACAACTAAGTAATATTAAATAGTCAGCCTGTGTTGAAGACACAGTGAGACAAAGCACTAAAGGTGCCTTCAGCAGAGTGCTTCACACTCTGCTTGCTTCCTGTGCCGAAGGCACAATGGGCTTGGACTAGTAGGTAATTTATGAAAGACTTATCTTGGTGAGTTTGTCACACATCCCTGTCACGCGGTTCAGCTTCCGCATCTTGTGATCTTATCATTGCCTTTTCGAGTTGTTTTTGTTACGGTGCTGCGTGATGTGACGACTAAATCGAGGTAGGTAAAGGATTGGTAAAGTCAAAGATAGCTCTGTTTTCACTGATCTTCATACAACACACTAATATCGCTGTTGATAGCTCTCGACGTTGGTTCATAGCATTTGCATGGATATTGAAGTATTACTGTCTACTACGATTTTCGAAAAAAGGACTTGTGTGATGGGATGCATTTCAAAATGTGGTGGGTAAAGGACCGGTCCTATACTGTAGTATGAAAGAGGCTACCGCAGCAGTGAGTCGAGGCAAAACGCGAGAGACCAAGGGACTGCGCCGCGGCGTGTCAAGCAGCAGCTGCGGAGCTCGCTTGGATTCATGGTTCTCACCCCGGGTAGTCTTCTCCTAGAATCAAGTTTAAATAAAGCGAACGAGTCATCTTGGTAATTAGCGCGGAAGGCGTCAGGTCACGAGTGCCATCGCAGCCCAGATCACAGCATTTATAAGTTATAATGTGTGAGCGCATCCACAGCTACTAGTTAGTTTTGGCTTCAACAGCACAAGAGGAACCTTTGAAATCAACGGCATGATAATTGTTGATACAAGCCCAAAACGCAATACAGGCAACGTTCAGACGGCAGGATCAAGCTCAAGCGGCCTCCCCCAGGCCGATGCACTATCCCCCCCTCCGTATACTCCCCATATATCCTATCAACCCAATTCTCCTCCAAGGGACGTAGTGGTAGTCGTATATCGTCAGTCACCCGCACAACGTTTCTGGAAAGCATTCGGTGTTGCTGTACTTATCTGGTTCCTCGTTGCTGCGTTCACCAACTCTGCCGCCGACATGGCTTTCAACCGTGGATCTCGACCCGTATGCCATTTTGCTCTCGTTCAGTGATATCCCTTTGGCTGACGTATTTGATCAGTTCTGGACCGGTGAGCCACCTTATCCTGGGGTACAAGATGGCACTGTCCACCACTGCATCACCGGCTCCGACTGGATATTGTCTGATCGAAGCTTGAACCAATTTCCCTATAGTGCCGAGGCATTCCTAGAGCTCCCCGTCGACTCCGATGCAATCTACTTCTTCACGAGGGGCTCTCAACAATCCGGCCATGTTGATATCGTGCAGTCCACCAAGCCGACAGATAAAGTTGGTGTTCGAGTGCGGGTTGGCTATCACGCTCGCAAAGCGCTGGATCATGTCAATGTTTGTCGTCTCGAACGACAAGCAGATGAGAATGGTATTGGTATCCTTGTAAATACTTCAATCCTCGTTTCAACCTTCATCTAAATAGAACTCTGCAGACACCTGCATTCTCGTATTTCCCTGGTAATGGACAACAGCTAAGATTTGAGGTGGAGATCACGCTTACCCGCGGGGAAGAATGGAGACGCTCTGCACATCAAGGCATTCGAGACAGAGACATCTAATTACAGTCAAGATGTCGCAGATGTCTGGGACACCATCTCCTTCGATAGAATATCACTCAGAACATCGAATGGCCCCGTAAATGCGAAGGTTGGTTGTTTTGGTTTCCTGGTTTATTAAGATGACTCATCTAAATACTTGCCGATCAGTCTATCACCACCGAGGATGGTTTCATCCGCTCAAGCAATGGCGCCATTAAAGGGCATTTCAATAGTGGCTCTTCTCTCAAGCTCGAAACTTCGAACGGCCCCATTCAAGCGTCTGTTTCACTTTTCAACCTAGAGGATGGGAAAGTGAGTGAGCTCAAGATGACAACAAGTAACTAGGTATGAGACTTGTGTTCTATCATTCTGTTCCACGGCTAACCACACGTATCAGTAAAATTGATGCCAACGTGGATCTCATCACGCGTTCTGGCAATGGCGGTATCTTCGACGTCCAAACACATACTTCAAATGGACACGTCAGTCTTGAATACACTGACATGCCTGTAAACGCACTCCTCACATCCGACACGGGGTCTTCTAACGCAGCAATAAGCCTTAAGTTGCACAGCAATTTCGAAGGCTCATTCGACGTGAATACTTCTAATGCAGCAGCCCTTTTCAAGGAGCTGCCTGTTGAGGATCCTTCTGGACAGGGTCGTCGCAGGGCCGTGACTCAAAGGCAAGAGAGATATCGCCTCCGAGGGTCTGCCTACTGGGACGAGAGCAAAAAGACTGAAGGGCGCGCCACTGTTAAGACTTCGAATGGCCGGGTGGAATTGGTGATCTGAGCTTTGGGTATATCGGGTTGATTAAGTGTACTTGTATGGGCATCCTTACGTTCCGAATCATGATAAGGTGATCTGAGCTTGGGGTATATCAGGTTGGTTCAAGTGTACTTGTATAGGTATCCTTACGTTCCGAATGATGATAATATGACATACATATGTTTTACGTTGACGTTTGGATGGAGTTGTGCAGCACAGCCACAGATGGTATACATACTGCGACGTCTTTGGGCGCGACTATCGAGCACGACCCAAGCATCAATAAGCGAGAAAAGACTCGCTTTACAACAACATGGTATACGCCTTTTAAATATGTGTACAATTGCTGATGGCTTTTCTCAATTTATAGTTGCCTCTGTCACTGTTGACTGCCGCACAAAACAAACCCATGGTATGTCTCGGTCTCGTGCATCATCTAAAGCTGACAATCTGTCTACGTTTTCTATCCGATTTAACAATCGCAGCTTGTAGAGCTGAAAAATGGCGAAACATTCAATGGTCACCTCGTCAATTGTGATAACTTCATGAACATAACACTACGGGAGGTGTATCAGACCAGTGCAGACGGTGACAGATTCTGGAAGTTGAAAGAATGTTACATTCGCGGCAGCACAGTGCGTTCAAGGATCCCGTTTGACTATCTCAGTGCCGCTGAAGAACCCTCAGATAAAATACCTGCGAGTGCCGGACACGTTGTTAGATACTGTGAAGGAGGAGCAAGCACGCGCACGAGAAGCTGGCCGAAGTGCAGCGAGGAGGAGCAGGACCAAATATGAGAGGTGGTGCGTCTGATTCGATCGCTCTGCAATTGCGGAATTGGCACACTAACCATTCGTTTATTTCATTATCCTCGCACCGCACGCCGTTTTCATGGAATATCGATATGGTGCATGAAATCTCCATACAGGCCGAGGTGCCCCACCAAGAGGTCTGTCCATTTCGTACCCAATATGCCATATCGGTCCTAATTCATCGTGCTCAGGCCGTGGAGGTCCCAGAGGTAGCGGACAACGTGGACGTGGGCGAGGGCGAGGAGGGTAGATTTCCGTCGCGATCATCATTCTGTGAAATTTACTTTCAGGGTGTCTCATATATGTTCCATGCGTCCCCGCTGCCACACTCGTCATTGTTCAGTGCTGGGATAATTACATACAGTGTCTTGTCTCCTAACCATTACCATGAGCGTGCGTGCATAGCCTACCGATAGCGTATCCATCTTCGGACCCGTATTTTGGCACAGCTAAGTGACATTTTGGGTACCACCTTGTTATCATACCAAAAGTGGTCGTCCTTGGAATCATGCTTCTCGACGCGTGCGACGAATTCCCTGAGCGTCTGTCCTACCACGAAGTACGCTTCTCTTCCATCGTGGTCTCGATCTAATTCATTGCTTGTTTTCATGAACCAATATATCGAAGGCCGTCATTGGCTTCGATAACAAGGCCTCACAAGACCTGTGACATCGCCCACTGATCCATTACTGAGATCGACGTCAAGCACCAATCACATATCCACTGTTTGCATTGATTCCTAGATGAAGTCATATTGTTGCAGATTGCTAAATACATTAATCTAAAGGGACACCGCTTGATGGGATGGGCTTGAGTGCCAGACGGTTCCAATCCGCGGCTGGTAAGAGAAAAATGCAACTTAGTACGGACAGATCGATCAGACTGGCACAAGGACGCACTCTTCGTGTAGACGGTGTTTCCCCACCAATTGATGTAGAGGCCACCTTTTGGGAACTGAACAATGATTAATGAATGTCAGCCATGAAGAACAGAATGCAAACGTACATCTAACGTGAAAAATATTACAATCAATGACAAAACTGTGCCTATAGTGCGCCATTAGCCAATAAAAATCAAGGAATGCAAGGCGGTCACATACCGGTATCCAAAGCTGCGCTAGTCACATAGTTAAATTTGCTCCACCATGCAAAGTTCCGCTTCCGTATTAGATATTGGAATACAAACCCGACTGCAAACCAGGCAGAATAGTTGATGCCAGCCGCAGGCGGTATATACGAGACACCGTTCAACACGACAGGCGTGCTCACAAACTTGACCCACGAGTTCGGGTACCGCCGCTGCCACAGCCAGAAAGGAATGGGTAGGAAAGTGCCGACGACGATGGCATACAACTCCGGATAGTAGAGTGCTCCTTTTCCGAACTGCCGCGTGGGTCCGATGATACCCCTGCACGCATGCACAATTAAGAAAAGACACAGCAAATGGAGTAAGAGACAGACGTACCAGACTGCAGATGCAGTGTAATACACTTGGTTGTGTGGACACGTCAAGAAACTGGGTTGGTCTGGGGTGCAGATGTCCGGGATATTATCGAACATCCACTGCTTGACACCGATCTGAATGAATGATGCCAACAGGGTGCCCACGAATTGCACTGCAGGAAAAGCCCTTGGTCAATGGATCAAGTGACGATCAAAGAAGCACCGCTTACCAATGAACGTGGCTCGTGGAGGGACCTTTATGTAATGACCAAGCTTGAGATCCTGTACGAATGAAGTAGCCTCCGTCAATGTCTGAATGGAGTATGCCTTAAAGATCTGTGAAAGATTCGGATCACTACGTCAAATTCCTTGCAATGCAGTGTGACCACACACCATGTTCGCCACAGGGTTACCCGCTATCAAAGTCCCTGGGATGATCTGCGCAAGCAGATTCAACGTGATCTGTAAAGATCGGACGTGAGCATTGCTATTCTCGAATGCAGTGCGAAACCACACATACCCCTTGCCCAGTCATCGCGTAAATGAACCCAGACGGCATGACATATAGAATTGGCAATGCCAAGGACAACAGCAAGGCCCACACAGGTACTGACGTGTGCCACACCTGCCGACAGCCGATGAACAAAATTGGCCAACATGCAAAGGGGGGGAGTGAGCTTACCTCCACGACTACTACCATGAGGAGGAAAAAGGCGATGAAACACACGACATACCACCAGTCTGGCACCTCAGGGTAGTTGCGCATAAGCTTCGCGTGGATATCATCCTGCTCGACGCGAATCTTCTTCATCCCGTTCCATAAACTTCGACCATGATAAAGGACTGTGTGCACGAGTACGCATGTCGATAGGGCGAATGCAAGCATGTAGGTCATCGCATAAGTCGCGGGAAGATATAATGGAGAGTAGTTCTGGTAGGCCGTGAGATTGAACCGATTGTTGGCATCCAATACAGCCGACACATTGTAGACGTTACCGTAGCGATCGTATGGATTACTGTCGTTCAATGGGAAGTAGGCCAGATTCCACGTCTGTGACAAAGTCAGAAACGAACGACAGAAGGCTCGGGGCTGGGGGGGACTTACGTTGGTGTAGTACATGATCGGTGTGATGATCCAGAAGAAAAGAACGAAGCCAAAGAAGATGTGAACTTCAGCCCACCATGGATACATCAACGGACTTCCTATCCACGAGATCTGTGACCAGTCGAACGTCACTATGGTCATACCCAAGCCTGAGTCGACGCCAAATAGTTGATTAACTGGGATGTTATCCGGCATTATCCAACACATCCAAGAAAACACCGAGAGAGCACTGAAAAGGTAGCCTAAAAACTCATCAAAGTCAAGCCAATTGGGTATGAAGTCACTCTTACCAGGAATGAAATAGAAGAAGAATGCGCCACCAAGCACGAGAAGGAAGTATCTGTATCGTGTAATCGATCCTGGCTCTTCGTCGTCCTCCGCGTGGAGTGTGTTCAATAAAGTACACGTCACCAAATTCTGTGGCCAAACCATGCTCGCAGGCCAAACCAAAAAGCGTCTGCACATGCCCGCAAGACCAAATCCTGTGAGTTGAGTTGCAAGAACCAGGAGTACACTGAACCAGTAATCCACTTGAACGCCGTAGTTGAGTTGAGTGACCACGATGGCGTTGATAGCGTAAGGTGCGCTAATAGCAACGTTTGCCATAATGTAGACCAAAACATGCTCCTTAATGTTCCATGGTCCAGGATTGAGGGAAAACTCGTGACGACCAAGATACCATGGGAGACGATAAGTCGTGATTGGTAGGACGAAAGCGCAGAATTTTCCAATTGGATAACACACGAGCAAAAGGGCAAGGGGAGAGACACCGGGGGCAGGTTGCCGGAAGTTAAAGAATAGATTCATTGCGCTGAGAACCATGAGACTACGAGTAATGACACTGCTATGATGAACTCACCTAGCCGTCATACAGAGAACCAGACCGATTACCCACATCCGCAATGTCATAGCGGGCATTTCTGGGTCATCAATGTTCGATACAGATGCCCGAACTTCGGGAAATGGACTGTCTTCTTCATTCACAGCGTCAAAATCAAATTCCATCCTATATCACGACACCAAAATACAGACTGTTAAGCTATTCGCCCTAGAGAAACGAAAAACTTACTTTATTGAACCATCGCGACTGTCTTGCTCCAACATACTAGGTGTAATGCTCAGAGTTGTCGAATCCCCAAGTGTTGATGATGGATGCCGTATCCTCCGTGAACTGTTACGGAGGTCCTCCTCGACGTGCTTCTCAGGTGGGCTGGAGGGAAGATTGACGCGTATTCCCTGAGAACTCGGGGCACTAGTTCTCGAAGGGTGAGTATTCGTTGTACTAGTGAGGGCGGTGCTTAGCCGACGCATGCGATACGGGTCGCTGGCGCCTTGATTTGACGCGGTGGATGGTGGACTTTCTACCGGCACCTGAGATACGGGTACAGGAAAATGACGAGAAGAGCCGGCTGTTTCAGTAGAGAAACGAGCGTATGGATCAAAGGTCGGCGACGGATATACAAGCGGGGGGGTGTCTGATGGCACGGCGTTCGCGAAGACATGGGTGTAGTCTGGTGATATTCGAGAAAAATCAAGGGCACGCTGGTTCGCGACATCGCGCTGTTGGTCTGCAGTTGAAGGAGGGAGAAATGCAAATAGGTCCTCGGTGTCGCTTTCCTCTTCCTCTTCTTCTTCAATATAAGCATTATCATAGGTATACTGACGGTCACTGTCAAATGCTCCTGCGGAGGTTGAAGGACGGGCTGAATGTGAACGAAAAGCTGAAGCTGTGAACGGGCGAGAACCTCCAGCTGAAGATGTTGGTCTGCCGGACATGATTAAGAAGATGTTCCTGTAAGTACAACCTTTGAGAACGCCAATGAGGGTATCTTGTGAACGTCGTCGAATAGTTTGCTCGACGTCGTGAACGACGATGAGCAAGACGACGGGAGGGGGGGGGATATGAGGGTATAGGAAAAGGGAAGGGACCGGAGGGAAAGGACTTGGTGCGGTGGGAGGACTAGAACTACTAGAGGATCATCACTAAACCAATCACATTTCTCAGGCACATCAACCTTCCCAGTTCCTGATTATATTATTTTTGTTTATTTTCACCCATACTAATTACCTTTTTTGGTATTCCCACCCTAAATTTGGTTATCGAGGCCGGTATCCGGCCGCCCAATCTACCAATAACTTCTGTATGTTAAACTAGTATTTACTACTTAGGACGAGGCCCTGCAGTTTTTTGAAGTTCTTGCTCGTTTTCTTTATCCTGGCGACGCAGCCTCTCGATCAACTCCCTCATTTCTATCTTGCCGCTAGCCCTGAGGCACGCCAGGGCATCCACATGCTGCACCCACCGTCATTTTCAGCAACGTTTCATTTGACAGTATTCGTGTGCCTGGCTCCCTCCGTGGTACAGCTATACTTACACTTCACAACTCCCCAACACCACGCTACTACTAGATCATGTAGTCGCCGCTACCAGTCATACTTTTACACTTTACCGCCATAGCTACTCGTGCTACTTGTCATTTCACGACGATCTACAACCCGTATGTACCGGGGCTCGTGAGACGCTTGTTCGGCGATTAGTCGGTTAGCCCAAGTCAATTATTGCAAAAACACAAGACTCGTCAGACTATCATTATTACCAATTTACTTGCCCAAAGGACACCCGCAAGAATTTGAGCTGATGGTAAACAGTCACAACCGAAGTTCATCTTGTCATCACTCCAAGTCAGTCCTCGTCTACTACACATCCTCGGTCACTGCTTATCTGTGAAATGCATAGCACACCTCGCTTTAGGAGAACTCGTGCAGACTCGTCGTGCACGGCACAGTGGTGCAGTATCATACTACTGGCGGCTACATATATACACCCGCTCAAAGGTCGTGATAGGCGTCCTGGACTCCTAACTACGTTGGTCCGAGCCATCTAATATAAATTGCAACTGCCCTGCTCTGGCCTACCCCAATCTAAACGCTGCGGCTAATTACAAAATGGTCCCCGGAGATGACCCCCAGCCCGGATGCACCATACCAGACACCGCCGTAAATGGCTTTCGCCACTGAACATAATTCCGTCACTCTCGATAGGCTAGAACCGGTGAGTTCACGCGTGATTGATGTTACTTACTGATATCACTCTTTCCCATTTTAGTGGGTTACGAGAGATGGAAATAGACGCTTGGTGACTCTCACTCAATTATTTGGCGCATCATTCTTGAGGGAGTGAACGAGCACAGGTGATCCTTCATCGACGGTATGTTTCGCAAGACTGAAGGTGACTAAATGAGCACACGAAACATATACAGTCGCGAAAGGCATGTGCACCGCATTGGGAAGCCAAATCTCAGCGCTAGAAAGAAGAGGAACACAACGCACTATCACCTGAGACACAGCCAAATAAGAGTCCGCAACAGACGCTGCTCAAATTAGGGGACATATTCGACATCAATACATCAATACATTCATAAATATGTCTCGGGATATGTATTGCATCTACCCATAAAACTTTTCTGACCATGTCTCAGGTGTATGCCTTTGCAAGCACATTCCGGCTCTTCTGACCGCGATTTAAGAGGCCCATTAGGCCGATCCCACCGTATATCCCTCCCTTATCGTAGAATCATAATTTCCAAATATGTCTTCCCGCGAGCGTTGCCCCGAGGCAACTGACCCAAAGGAAGCAAGGGACTGGGAGGATCCAAAAATATGTATCCTTATGTATTGCGTGAGTCACAGCTCAAGACGTCAAAGATAGGCTCTCACCACGAAAGGAATTCGAATGGATCGATTTCTTTGCGGACAAAGTGCTGCGTGACCAGAAGAGGAAGAGAGCGATGCGCACGACTGCGGTATTGTAGCTGGGTAACAGTCTCCGTCCACTGTCGGTACTACGCTTCGGTACGGCATCATCATGGCCAATTTAGGCCAGCGAGCGCAACTTATTATCGCAGCGGTGCCACGTGGAAGGTTTCTATGTCCACTTATCCACCTCCTCAGACCTGAGTACCGTCACAGTCAAGGAGATTGTGCGCGCAGTATTGGAAAATTGACTTCTCGGACACAGATCCAATGGCATTTCGCGTAAACAGGCGGCATGCCTCGACCAGCCTTCATCGATGTCATCGCCGCTGTAAACGTTACACCCCTGATTTCTAGTGACATCCCCCGTGTTCGTGCTCGTGACCTGCCCGACGGTAGTAAATAAGGGGCCAGGTGCCTGTTTCACTACGCACCTGAGCCAGGAACGCAGATGTGGTTCCCCAGGGTTCGGCTATGTATGCATGTTGTCCGAGGAAACCGAAACAGACAGAAATTCGGCAACATATTAGGCCAAAGGGCGTCGAGTGAAGCCACAATAGTTCCGTTGTGCCTGAGATGTTTGTGGGGGCCGAGAGTCAATAGGTATGGGGTAGGTGTCAGTGCCTGGGTCACTTTGAACCTTTGGGCGAACGTTATCATCCATCTGATGGTGGCAACTTGAAACTCGGGAACAGCCGCTTGCATTCGTCAAGGAAACATGCTTTATAAGACATACACCGGGTCACCGGAGAACCTTCTTTTGAACTTGCTGGACAGATTCGAGTGAGAGGTGTGAGGGGCGAGAACACAAATAGCATCGACAGTCACTGAGAGGATACAAGTTTGAGGGAATGATGTAACTGTCAAAGTCATAAGCCGTGTACGTCCTAGATGATAGAGTTTAGAAGATAGAAAGCGGCATCAGAACGGACTGGCCAATGTGACATTGGTGTCTACGTCGTCGTCGTCGTCGCTTGAGCAGTCGACAATGGGAAGCGAGTTGAATTCTACAGCGCATTAACAAAACAAACATTGAAGGTGAAAAGTGGAAATCCGCCGAGAACCAGAGCTCACGGGGTCACGGTTAGGAATTCGATAACCGGTTGAACGTTGACTGATTGATCTTACCAGTGCAGTAGGTGACATCCCGCCGGCATGTCCCACGTGGCACGTGCTCGCACTCGGGACCGACGCCTTCCCGCAATAGCCTGAGCCTCTTGACGATAATACAGCAGGTATGCCGTGACCATCATCTAGCTGTAATTCTGACGCGACCATGAAACAGGTAAACTTTTGATCTGGGGTTCAAGTGCCAAACGAAAAATAAGTTATCAGCGTCAATCTGAGATGCTAAGTAAGCCATTGGCCTATTGGTAGGCTAAGTACGTGACTGGTTCCGAGCACATCAGACAGACCGCGCTGCATGGCTGCGGGCGCAGCGCGTTTGACATGGAGCGTTTGACATTGACGCCCAGCTCTACTGCGGTATATCTGCAGGCATGCACACGCTGGGTTTCCTCGTTTTCTCGGACATACAAGCGCCGCCTGACCAGCATGAACGGAGACATGAAAAAGGTTTTGCAACTTGAAGATGGCAACTTCGGGTCAATGCAGGCCACCACCGTCAACTACCAGGCTTGCGATTGTCAATCTGTGGAGCAGCCGCGCCAGTCTATCGCAGTTAGGCTTTTGAAGGTCTGTGGAATCGGCATTGTGGGCTGGCTACTCTTAGTCGTATTTACCCACCCGGGATTCGATATCGCGCGTAAATTTTCCGCCTACTATGAGGTTGTATCTTTCTTTGTTCCTCATCACTAGAAACCAACTTACGTGCGCTGAAGTTTCTGACAAACTCAAGTGAACCTGGTTACCCTGATCCCGGCGACGGGGAAGTTCTCAAGTGCATCAGTAGTGCAGATTGGGATGCATACTATGACATACCACCATGGGCACACCAGTTCCCTTCTGGCAGCGAGTCACATTTTACCCTTCCTGTTGACTCTGAGGCCCTGTATTTCCTCTCTCGGGGTGCCTTCCAATACGGCACTCTCACCGTGGAGCAGTCCCATGAGGCCTCGGATACTGTCATCGTACGCGTCCGCGCTGCATACCATAAAGAAGAGGCCCTTGATCGTGCAAATATTTGTCACGTCAAGCGCCAGGAAAATGAGAATGGAATCAGCATCTATGCAAGTTTTATTCTTAAACACCATGCTATGCCGTAACTAATATTCCATCGGTAATCCTAGACCCCGAAGATCCGTATCCCTGCGCAGGATAACAAAGATCAACTCGTGTTTGATGTCACAGTGACTCTACCCGCCGGCGCCAGCGGGGATGTTCTCTATATTAAGAATTTGGAAACCTCTGCGCCCCTTTTTCGCCACGAGGTTGCAGCTTTGTCGGACACCGTTTTCTTTGGTAGTATTTCGTTGAACACTTTGCATCTACCGATCAATGTCCAGGTTAGTGCTATGTCATTTAGAATTTTGAGTATTTAGCGCTGAAATCTGTATACTTAGTCTGTAGCAGCCGAGACAGGAATTTTTACCACTGCCAACGGGGTCATTAAAGGACACTTCCGATCGAATTCGTCTCTCAAACTCATCACTACCAACATCGCCATTGACGCAGTTATTGATCTGTCCCATAACGAAGATGAAAATCCATCTGAATTGGTCATGACAACCACAAACGCGTGTGTACCCATGCTCCTTTTCATTCCTTGATTCACTAAACGATTCCTCGTTATATCATCTAGACCCCTTGATGCACGTGTATCTTTAACTACTGCCTCAGGATCTGCCGGAGAATTCACAGTCGATGCACAGACCACGAACGCGCCACTTGCCCTCACTTATGTCGACTCGCCAGTTGATTCCTGGCTCAACAGTAAGGCAAGCACCCGGAATGCTCCTGCGACCGTAAGCCTGCACAGCGCATTCGAGGGCTCTTTCTCTGTAGGATCCTCAATCATCGGGCCCTCTCTTGAGCAGCATGAAGTCGAGGATCCTGCTGGCGAAGGGCGTCAACGTCACATCACTATATCTCGCAGCAGGGGGCACATTCAAGGTTCTGTTCGCTGGGTTGGGGCTGAGCATAGTGGGGGTGAAATCGGCTTTGTTCAAGTATCAACGACGCTATCACCTGCGAGGTTGATCTTGTGAAGCACGCTGTGCTTGTCATCGAGAGTCCTGTTTCTAGTTAGACCCTAGGAAGACAGCTCGTTTCATTGTAATATCAGAGGCTCGACGTTCAACATCTTACTCGTGTTTCAAGAAGTAGTATATGATAAGACAGTTTCTGTGATCTCCCAGAAGCATGGGTTACAGTTTCACAAGCAGTATGACACGATGTATGCATTAATGGTAACAGCTTGGCATGGGGAGTCGCCACCAGCCATCGAAGCTGTTCTTGCGTCCAAGACAGGCTGCTCGAGTCTTGACTCTCAAGGCTCATTGACACTGACTAGGGACGAGGGTTCGTGTTCCCATCATCAAAACAGTCAGCAATGAACGTAGCAAGCTGACATGTATCACAGACGCACATTCTTGCCTCTCCGACTGAGTAGGACTTACTATGATACGGTTTTCTAGGGCTTTTTTGTGATATCCGCGTAATATTCAAGTCCAAAGCTGGGGTCGCGGGAAGCGAGTAAGTACTAAGATCCGACTGACAACAACGGCACATAAAACTCTCCTGCCTGTAAACGAGTAAGATCCGAGTGATAACAGGGTTATATGCATATGAAACTTTAGATCTCCTCGAGTTTTCCGTTGGCATTTCAAGTAGTTGCTTGCTTAATGCAGTTCGTTCAGGTTCGTCCATAACTGTAGAATCATAAAACGAGGCTGACCAATGGCCGTCATTAATATTCGCTCTATTCCCCTTTGCCATTCGGATTCCTAAGTTTGTGCCATTCACGGAGAGTCTGACCTTGCTCTGACTTCGGACGTGGTGCACATTTTGGAATCCTCCCGAGTCCCTTGAGCAAATCACCTCAATGTGGCACGGCACTTTGCGTTGATCCGGGCATGCTCCATCTTCCCGGTACACCAACCCTCTTGGATCGGGCGGAGAGGAAGTACTAATCAGGATTACAAATGGGCTACTGTCTGCACCCCATTTACGTGTCAGACAGGGTCGCAAACGTTGATTAATATCCCCGTCATCGTCTAATGCGGGGTCAAGGGGAGAATGGGCAACATTACGGACGGTTAACGTTCTATCCAAGTTCTATCGAACAATCATTGGGCATGGATCTTTCCGACTCTTAGGTCAATGACAGTCTGCATGGAAGATGTTACTGATCAGGCTACTCACGGGACCACTCTCGGATGCTCGAGATACAGATAGCCCGGTATCATGCCTTCTGTGCCGTCACTGATGAACTGCAGATATAACTTGAAGAAAGAGTAACAGCCAACCATTCAATCTGCATTGTTCCACGAGCAATTATTCTTACTCACCATGACCGATGTTGAGCGCTCACACAATACCTTCTCTCACTTCAAGCGTCGCGGACTTGTACCTCTAGTTCTACCACCGTCTTCACCTCCAGATGTTCCTAACCCAGAGAACGTGCAAGGAGACATAATCTATCTTTTCCCGAAGGTAAGGGTATCATACGATTCTGTAATGTTCGCAGAACCTGAACACTGGAGTAGGTCGCAGAGGACTTCATTTTCTTTAGGATCAGAGACGTCACACAATTCAAGAAGGATTTGGCATCCTGGGAGCCCACTCACGGCAAACAAGTGTACGATAACTTAGTAGCAATACACTGCGGCCAAGGAATCAGGTACCTGGGTCAATGTCGTACAGAAGCAGATAGCATTCAGCCGAGCGGGGCTGAACGTTCTTGGCCTCACCGACAAAACGGGCGATGATCGCTTCGATGTCTATTGCATGCGTGACAACAAGGAGTATCTTGGCGACGGCATGCAGTGGGACAGTATCTTCGATAAACCCAACTTTGATCCAGTCAATGGGACTGCGAATGTAGACGCTGGTGCTCTCCATGGTGTCATCACTATAGCTGGAAGCGGTTGGTTGTATTAATGTTGGTCCCTTGTTTCTAGTGACACTCATAGTTATGCTTTTGCATCTTGCACCTTGCAGATCAATCTGTATGCAAGGCTGGTACGCAGGAGTCAATATTACACTTTCTCTCGTCAATCGAGTACATAAAGAACAACATTCTACATGGCCGGGCTCGTCCAGGCAAGTTCAAGGGGCACGAGCATTTTGGTTATAAGGACGGCATCTCGCAACCCGCTATCAGGTACGGTCCATCATACTAAACCAAGAACGAATTTCAAGCTAATCTTCCATCGTTAAGGAACCTCATCGCACCATTACCTGGGCAGATCCAAGTGGATGCTGGCGTCATCATCGCAGGTTACAAAGGCGACCCAGCACTTCGCAAACGGCCGGCATGGGTGAAGGATGGGTCATTTATGGCTTTCCGAAAGCTAGAACAGCTCGTTCCAGAGTTCAACCAGTATCTCGCGAAGAATGGTCCGCGATGGAAAGAATTCGTTCCGAAAGTTCATGCCCAACCGCCCCTTAGTTCGGATGAAGGTGCTGCGCTTTGGGGAGCCAGGATGGTCGGCCGATGGCCTTCGGTAATTATCATCAATATTTTAATCATAACATCATAATTTAAGTTCCTTACGATTCCAGGGCGCACCTCTCGCCAGGGCACCCGTCCGTGACGACCCAAAGATGGCAACCGATGAAAATGAAAACAATAATTTCGACTACACCGTTCCTGGTGTGGACGAGCCTACAGACATGATCTGTCCTTTCACCGCACACACCCGGAAGACTGCGCCCCGCGATCTCTATCCTTACCTGAGCAAGAAGTTCCTGGAGGCTTCATCAATTGTTCGAGCTGGTCTTCCATATGGCTGCGAGGTAAATTAATTGATCGCTGCATGTCATATCAGCTGATGCCAGACATCCTGGAGGTCACCGACTGCGGAGAAAAACTCTAATCAGTCTGGCGAAACGGATGACTTGAAGCGTGGTCTTCTTTTCACTTGCTACCAGTCAGGACTTAAATTCGGGATTCGTCCGTCAGACGGTTGGGTATGCGAATAATGACTTCTTCCCAGCCGTTTCCCTGATCCCCGCACATCACGGTATGGCGCGGCTTCATATGAAGGAACATTGCTAAGTTTGTTTGTTCTCAACTCAGGTCAAGATCCTCTCATTGGCGGACCTCCCAAACCAATTCAAAGCTTCCACCACTGTACCGATGCCCCAAGCGACACCTGGAAAGGCAGTTACGGTTATTATTGAAGGTAATCAAACAGAACTGGAGGTCTCGGGCTTTGCGGTACCTTCTTACAGGGGAGTACAATCTCCCCCAGGAATTCCTCAGGAATTCTTCATCAACTCTCGGGGAGGAGAGTATTTTTTTGTTCCATCCTATCTCAACGTTGAAATCTATTTGCATGGTTGAAAGGTATGTAGCGGCTTTCTCGTGACAATTTCCACTTGCTAAACCAAAGTCCTTGCATTTACCTCCCCTCATTACGGTTCAGATCCTGCGCATGTCAGAGACAGGCTAGGCCAAGTTATGAAGATCTAGTAGGTTCATTGTACTTTGTTCTCCGACCTACACTGGGAATTATCGCCAACGTCAATACTTGTATGCTTTACTTTATGTCCCGATTACAAGTGACCAGTTCAGCGCTGCAGCTGTAATCAAGAATCAGGTCACTCTGAACTCAACACCCATTGTGAAAATCGACCGCATTGTGGATTTTGCTGGAGCGATGTAAGACACGATTATCTATTACCATACATTCTATCGACGATATTGTCAATTGCAAACATCGAGATCTCGTAAACTCTTAAGGGGTTGCACGACCAGGCCATCTTGGATACAGCGAGCATTCCCTGGAGGGCGTCTGTGTCAATATAAATCTCTTTATCAGCCATGATTGGGCACATACCTAACAGTGTATCGGTTAGCCAGCCATGCCAGGAAACGCTACGCCGGACATGTCAGATGTTTTTGCGCAAAAATATAAAGAGAAGCTGACCTCGACGCCCAGTCCGTATCCTCCATGCTGGCAAGTACCATATTTGCGCTGGTCAGTGAACCAGTAGTAAGGAGCGGGGTCAATGCCCTCGCGCTTGTATGCCGCAAGTAGCTCTTCCATATCTGCTATCCTCATTGATCCACCTATCGTACACTCAGTCCCACATCATCGCGCACGGTCCAGAAGTTCACATACCAACAATTTCTCCAACACCAGGCATCAAAAGGTCACAGCTCTCTGTGTACACAGGGCCCTGCTCGCCTTCTTTCTTGGGCATCTTCTGCATATAGAACGCCTTCAGCTCCGCAGGGAAGCCATACAAAAAGATCGGCGCCGCAATGATATCCGTCATCTGCCTCTCCGCTGCCTCCGCAATGTCGTCGCCGATTTCGTGGTCGACCATCACGGGCTCGTCTTTGCCCGTCTCCTCGTCTTTTTTAGTGATCACATTACCGTCTGCGTCCTCTGCCGGGCGTTGGATCTTGTGTTCGTTGAGCCACGCGATGGCGGACGCGTAGGACATGCGCATGAATGGACGGGAAGGTGCTGTAAAGTTAGGGTTCAATGTTTTAATGAGAGCTGCGCTGGTAGGGTTGGCGAGGAGCTTGTCGACCGTCTCACAGATCTGTAGCTGCACTAAGCAAAAGAGCCGGAAAGACAGTAATAAAACGCACGATGGCTTCTATGTGTGACATGAGGTCATCAAATGTAATGAATGCAAGCTCGGCTTCAAGGTGCGTGTACTCGCTCAGATGTCGGCGAGTGTGACTGGCAAGGAACGTCATCGATCGTTAGAGTAAAAATATATCCGGTGAATGAGAAGGTGGTACAAACCTGTTTTCGGCACGGAAACTCTCCTGAACGCAGAATACGTCACCAAGGGAAGGGAGACATGTTTCGAGATAAAGCTGGGAGCTCTGCGTGAGGAATGCTGGTTGACCGTAGTAATCGAACTTAAAGAGGGTTGCACCACCCTCCACTTGGGTCTGTACCAAACAGGGAGGCGTCACTTCCAGAAGGTCGTTTTCTGCATACGAGTGACGGAAAGCGGAGAGAAGTGCTGCACGAAGGCGAAGCACAGAAGAGGCCATCTCGCCACGGAGAACGAGATGCCGAAGATCAGCCAGAATTGACGGATCAGATTGCTGCAGATACGGTCAACACATGTCTAGGGAATTTGTCAATCGATTCGAACCTCGTTGAGTCTGTTAGTAAACGCTTCCTCGGCACCAGGAGCAGCACCAAGGACACGCCAATAGTCAACGACTAGTTCGTGTCCTCCAGGAGCGCGCTGGCCTTCAGGGACTGCCTTCAGTGTACCAGTCAGCTCAACTGATGCCTCTAGTTGTAATGTTACAGCATCGTATGTTTTGGTCTGAGGAACGAATCAGATCCAAAGACCAAAACAGTGAACTGTGAACTGCAAGAGTTACCGTGTTCCCAGTGAGAACGGCCTGCAGATATCCCGTCCCGTCCCGCAGGACAATAAACATGATTTCTTGTTGATCGCGCCGTCTGTGCACCCAGCCAGATACCCGGACGCGCTGTCCACGAAGGGGCTCCAGTTTCACTATCTTGGCCTTACGATTTAAAAATAAGCAGCACATCCACGATCCATCAATATTATTACCTTGATAGATTGAGGGAGCGATTGATCTTCGGTAAGAACAATTTTTTTGCTTTCTTGGAGCCTTCGTTCGCGTTTCTCCGCCTTCTCTTTTGCCTCTCGCTCTTCGGCTTGCGCTTTTAGTCGTTTCTTCTCAAGTCCCTGGGCGTCCTTCTTGGCCTTCTTGGTCGCAGACTGAGTTGGGGCATCATACACTGCATCTGCGTCCTTGCGGATCTGGTACTGTGTCGTTTCAACTTCAGTGGAAGGCGTCGAGAAGAGGGCGTAGGCAAGGGACTGATAAGGCTGATCAATGGACCCGTTTCCGGGGGCGTCTATGCCTGAGGCTTGATCTATGTGTATTGTCGGCATTGAGGGTATCTCAATAGGAAGTCCTGAGGAACTGGATGGTGGTATGAGTCAAAACTTAGTGCACGTCTCAAGAGACTCAAGTAGCACAAGCCTTTAGTGACTCGTACTTGTAGATCATCAGTCCTGATTTGGTTTATCTATCCAACTACCCTCTGATAAGATCTCAGATAGTTGCTTCCGACAGGCACTCCCAGGAAATAAGCTTAAAATCAAAGGAACGACTGTCTTCCTTCTATTATGGTCTGCCTAGAGGAGACTAAGAAATAAATAAAGCACAGCTGTCATCATGGCCTAGGCTGTTCGAAACATTCAAGCGTTCCAGCTATGGTCGACCTTGAAATAGTACAAGTACACCGATATCAGTGTATCCAAGAAGATGTATAGAACAGTAGAAGATGTATCCGAAAACTGAAAAAACCCATCAAACCGTTTTTCAAAATGACGCCAGACAGGCCGACACAAACATACTTGGCAATGAGGTGTAGATATGTATGCTACCGCTTCCCACCCTTGATCAGTCCTACACCAGTAACATCGTCTCGTGCAGTGTCCCATTCTAGATCCATAGGGTCCTCAGCGCTGTCAGATGGCACTGGTGATTGCGCCGTGGATGTTGATTTGTCTTCTCCACACCCGCAGTCATATGTTTCATCAAGATGGGCACAATCAAATGACGGCTTTCCTAACCGCTCGTTGACTTCGTTGTGCACTGAGCACAGCCTGGCCTCAGGTAAGTATGCGAGACTCAGGTTATAGAAGAGGGTAATATTTCACCATAGACTTGCAGCCAACTTTGATCCTGTCTGTTGAATGCCTTTTAGCTGGTGAAGCCCGTAGTTGGAGAAATCTTACCTGTGGTGGGAACTTCTTCAGCAGTTCTGGAATTCGGCGGCGCATTCGCCACATGGATATAGGCGCGACGTAAGATGGAAATATGAATTCAAAGCGTCTCTTTCGTCTTGTGTTGGGTGCTGCATATATCGCCTCGTGAGCGAAGTTGACAAACTGAGACATCCAACCAATCCTACCTCTGGATACCGCAGAGTCATAGTATGTCTACCTCACACAATAAACAACAGTCATTTAAGTATAAAGGAAATACACACAGCAGCTTCCATGTCGCACGACCGAGTTCCGCCCTGCAGTAAGTGTGTAAGACGCAATGAACGGCATCTCGCATTACCTACTTAGTAGTCTCATTCCCTAGCTTCGACATGATGACACCTCCCTGCGCTGATAAAGGTTTTGCGCCATTATAAAGCGGGGGATGTAGATCCTGTTCGACACCACCTTCCCCAAAAAAGTCACCTGTCCATGGGTCGATGTACGTGCGGGAAGGTGGGTGAAGGAATGTTACTGTGGCCAGCAGAAACTGCGGCAGTCATTTTCGAGAAGATCTGAACACAGTTATAAAAACACGTACGAGGCAAAGGATAACTGCAAGAAAAGACTTTGCGAAGCGGGAAATCATGAAGTGTGTACAATGTATGACACCGAAAGGGACCGAGTAAGTTTACTCGGAGGCGTCTGAAAAAGGCAGGCAGTGGAAGTTACCGACGTGATTCCGATCATGATGTACTCGGTTACATGACTTGATCAGATCTAGTCCTTCTATTTAGCTCGAGCGTTGTAAAATGTTCTACGTGATTGGTCTTGGTCTCTGCGATGAGAAGGACATCACCGTCCGCGGATTAGAAGCAGTCAAATCCTGTTCTCGGGTCTACCTAGAGGCCTACACGTCCATCCTGATGGTGAACAAGGACCGCCTCGTCAGTCCATCCTCAAACCATTCTTCTCTACTGCTCACATGCGCGCAAGGAAGCCTTCTACGGCAAGTCGCTCATCCTTGCAGATCGCGACATGGTAGAGCTCGAGAGCGACGAGATCCTGCGCGATGCAGCAACTGAAAACGTCGCATTTCTAGTCGTTGGCGATCCATTTGGGTGAGCCTTGCCTTGTTTTCTGTTTGCATCGGCTTATTGATTTTTGTGCAGCGCGACGACTCATACAGATTTGCTGCTCCGAGCTCGCGATCTTCAGATCCCCACTCAGATCATCCATAATGCATCTATCATCAATGCAGCGGGATGCTCGGGGCTCCAGCTCTACAATTTTGGGCAGACCGTATCCCTCGTCTTCTTTACAGACACATGGAAACCAGACTCGTTCTACGACCGCATCGCAGAGAACGCGAAGTTTGGGCTACATACCCTGGTACTTCTTGATATAAAGGTCAAGGAACAAAGCGAAGAGAATCTAGCAAGGTGCCGACATCTGTCACTTTCTTTGTCCCCTTCAGTTTCTGATCATACACTGTGAAACTTAGAGGAAGAAAAATATACGAGCCGCCACGATACATGTCCATTCTTACTGCCGTGAACCAGCTTCTCGAGATCGAAAGCATTAGAAAAGAGGGCATCCTTGATGGCGATTCGACGCTCGCTATTGCATTATCGCGCGTGGGAGGCGTGCCCTGCGGCGAAGAATCGTCAGATGATAATGACGGTGCTCAACGCATCGTGGCAGGGACTCTCTCGGATTTGCAAGCCCAACCAGAGTCTGTGTTTGGAAAACCACTTCACAGCCTCGTTATCGCTGGGAAGAAGTTGCATGAAATGGAGGCAATTTATGCAGGCGCATTTGCTGTTAATCAGGAGAACTGGAATCGGATAGCAAAGAAAATATCGTAAGGTCAAAGAATTATAGCGAACGATATATTATAGGCCTTTCTGAATTGATCGATTTTCATGATTTAGTGAGTGAACACGAAGCCACAAGGAGATGCGAACTACTGTACGGTTCCCAATTACATTCATCGAGGCTTCATCTACATGCTGGAACATTCGATAGCAACGAAACATTTTACGCATGATGCAAAACAATCGCATAAGATAAGCTTGCCAGTGGGCTGTGAAAATGAAAGCAAGATGAAACCGAAAATTCCACTGTTCCGTGTGCAGGAACTTCAAACTACATATACATTCTCCTTCTTCATCTGGTAACCATCTAGCTTGCGGAAGTACTCAAGGCGCGCTTGGCGTTCTTGGTCGTATCGCTAGGGGTCAGAGAAAACAATTATCAGCGAGAAGCAGTCATCATAAACATGGTTAGCGAACCTCGCGGGTATCATCTGACATCTCCATTAAATCCTCAAGGGGCTTTGCTTTTTCCTTGCCCTTACCCCGCTTCCCGCTCTTCAAGGGCGACTTTTGAACACCCTTTGACACAGGTTTTGCACTTCTTGATGTTGGCTTTGCCCTTGAAGCAGGCTTTGCCTTCGATGCAGGTTTCCTCCGTTTCCTCTGCTCCTCCTCGCTGTCACTATCACTCACAAGGTCCACAGCCACCCTAACCCTTCCTTTACCCCCAGCTTTCGCCGTGGCAGCTGCCCTTCGCGTAGTCGCTCTGCGCGGCAAGAGTTTCTCCAAGTTCTTGCACGCCTGCCTCGGGCTCAACGAAGAATCGTCTTTGATAGTGCGGACACGTTTGCGAGGCTTGGGTGCATCATCCTGCGCTTTCCCCTTCCCTTTTGCCTGTGCACGCGTGGCACGTTTCGGGACAGGAGTGTGCTCTTCTGCTGTCTCCTGGCGATCTGACGGTGTTTGGGGTTGTCTAATCGTCACGCTAATCTTCACAGGTGATGGACTCGATATTACATCGCTGGAGGCGGGAGTAGCGGCGTCGATATCACGTTTACGTTTTCGCGGGGTACGGAGGGGATCACGACTGCGCGTGGGTTGGTCTTGCAAAATGTCCAGACGAGGTCTAAGTAGGGCTGGCACTGCTATCTCCGAGCGGAGGGAAGCAGGGGAGGACGATGGAGTTGGAATATATGAATGTCGTAGAACGGGTGCAGGGACGGGCATAGAGGTCGATATTGGTTCGTCGAGATAGAGATCATCGATGTCTTCATCGTTTGTCGGGATTGGGACTGAGGAAGCGGCTGGGCGCGTTGGAGTAGACGTAGCGCGATTTAGCTGTGTTCTGGTACGCGTAGAATATGGTGTGGCACGTGAAGCGGTAGATTGAACGTGTGTAGGCCTCTCGCTTGGTAGACGTGCAGCGCGTCGTTCTTTCAGCACCTTCTCTGCCGCAAAAAAGCCGAATGGGTCAGAATCACCACTTCTAAGTTCCACCTCTTGCGCGCGTCGATAAAATGCGGTCATGTTGTACTCGTAAGCATTCGCATGCGACGTTGACGCGTAGTTCTGTGGTCCACATGTAGAAGTCGAGGCGAGCGGCGAGCTAGGGGGAAGTGGTGATGTTGGCTGCCAGTTTGGTGGGTCATGCGGAAATGCAAGGCTTTTTGGTTTCTTTGGTCTTCGAGGTGGTTTGAGGCTTCCAAACACGGGAACTGCTTTGATCGGAGACGGTGAAGGTGGATGAAAGAACTCATCGGTGATGTCACGAAGCGCGTCTTCATGCGAGGGCGTCCGAAGTGGATTTGTTAGGGAACGGAGTGGTGGGGGCACTATAGGAAAGTTGAACGAGTTTTCGTCGGTCTCATCCTCATAGTCCCTATCATTATCACTATTAACGTGTATGTTCTCGTCATTGTCTTGCTCGATCTCCTCATCAAAGTTGAGCAGCGCTTTCTGGACTTGAATCTCTGCAATCTCCTCGCTTTGTTGGGCCGCCTGGGCTCGTTGTCTGCGCGTTCTTGGTGGCATTGGTGAAAGTTGTGGTGTAAGAGGCGTGGGAAAGTGTAGACAATGGGATTGCACAAATGCGCGTTGGCGAGGCACGTGCATTGAGTTTCCCTTTTCAGCAACGAGTATTCACGTTCACGTTAGTCAACCGGCTGCTGGTGAGTGATCCGGGTGTGACGGAACACACAGTGTCGGAAAACCTTGACATGCGTTAACAAGGGCAGATCCGTTAGGATTTCCCGCCTCTCGTGGATTATCAATCAGACGATGGCCTAATCTCATTATTACTATTTATTCACGGAAACAATTTGTTGGGTCATTCCTAGTGTTCATATAGGTGCGAGCACAATCAGCCGAGTACACACGCTGCAATAACTCATCCTCTGATTTCACGATCTCAGGAATCTACCATGCATGTACAGATGCCCTTCTCTGCGTCCCGTACTCGAGTAGTTACCTCGATCGCTCGCTTCCCCAATCTCGGCCAGCGGTGTATGAGCGTCCGCCCATTAAAATATGAACATCTCACAAACGCACCTGGTGAATCTTCCCCACAGAAGTCAGCTCCACCGCCGCGTGAGTGATTTTTTACCTCCCATCGCTAACCCGATCTCTCATCGTACACAACAGCCCGCAAAAAGGTAACAATTGCCTCTCTGCACGCCCTCCGTCAAGAACGCACCCCGATCACTGTGCTCACAGCATATGATTATCCCACTGCACGAGCCGCTTCTACACACGGCATTGATATCACCCTCGTCGGCGACAGCTTGGCCCAGGTCTGCCTAGGCTATCCCAGCACCACTTCACTTACTCTTGATGAAATGCTTCACCACTGTCGCGCAGTCGCACGGGGAACATCCGCACCACTTCTTGTCGGAGACATGCCGTTCGGAAGCTATTACACAGGGAAAGAAGACACGATTCGAGCAGCCGTTCGCATGCTCCAAGAGGGAAATGTGGAAGCCGTGAAGCTAGAGGGAGGAAGTGAGATCGCTGCACGTGTGCAAGCCCTCACGAGTATCGGAATCCCCGTGATGGCACATGTCGGCTTGCTACCACAGCGTCACACTGCGCTTTCCGGGTACCGGGTCCAAGGGCGCACAGCGACTTCCGCAAGATCTATCCTGCACTCGGCCCTCGCCCTCGAAGAGGCAGGGGCATTCTCCATTGTTCTCGAAGCGATTCCTTCGTCTCTTGCTGCATACATCACATCGCGGTTGAAGGTGCCTACTATTGGCATCGGTGCAGGCCCTGGTTGCAGTGGACAGGTGCTCGTGTGGGACGACGTAATGGGGACATGGGCAGGACACAAGGCAAAATTCGTGAGACGGTTTGGGGATGTGAAGAGCGAGGTCGAACGAGGTGTGAAGGCGTATGCTAGTGCTGTTAGAGACGGCAGCTTCCCTCGTCACGAGAAAGAAGGTTATGCGATGGACGATGCAGAGATCGAGAAGCTGTTGGAGATGGAAAGTGATCAAGAGTGGACGTGGAATCCTCCGAAACCGACGACAACCCTTTAATGTATTCATGTAACTGTCATTAATGTCAGATCTCCGGATCCCAAGGTGTAGATACTATAATGCATTGCAAGTTAGTTCACACTGTTCAGGAAACATTCAAGAATGGGAGCTGGATCCTCGTTGAGGAATCCAAAATATTCCTCAGGGAAAAAATCAATGTATACACTGTCACCCGAGTGTGGCGGAAACAAATGGATAAAAAAGATACGAGAGGCCGTCGATGCCGAACTGGGATCAAGAGCGAATGTGACCATATCTTATTATAACGAAGTGGGAGTTAAAAACAAGTGAGGCAAGACTTATTGCTGTCCTCGACCTACAATCCGCTGGAGCGGCTGGGGCTCTTCTCCAATCCAGCACCCCTTGAGCATGATAGCCATATAGTTGAACGCCTTCGGAGAGCCGATGGCGATTTCGTCCAGAAGGCTGGCCATGGCATCCTCGACAATTTCCGGTGTACGTTGTCCATTGCTCGCTCCTCAACCCAAAAAACACTCACCTGTCCATGCATCTGCTTGATTGTTTTGGATGCATACCCGACTAACTTCTCAACAAGTTGGAAGCGGCGGATCATCGGAAGAGTGTACCCGCCTCTTCAAGATCGTGGAAGCGGATGCGCTTACAGGGTCATTCCCAGACGTAGCTGATTTTTCTTAGCCATGCCAACGCGACACTCCCGGGTGACCTGCAACTGTATTCCAAATCTTGCATCAGCACCAGCCGAACCTATTGAAAATTTTGTCAGTAAAAATGTGCGCAACTTCTGGATAGGAGGACGCACTTCTCATTATACACCCACTCTATACTCCCCGTCGCTCCAGGTCCATACCACATTATCTGTGGCAAATGTTCGTTTCGTATGAACGTCCGTCCACCCGTCCTCTCCGCAACGTCCCTTAACCCTCCTCTCAAGTTCCACACCTCCACTTTCTTTATTCCGCTTCGTCTAGCTGCCTGTTTGATCTTCGCGATCAGCCCGGGGAACGTCTCTTCACGGGCACAGAGCCGCGTGACGATCAGCGTTGGTGGGGGAGGTCTAAAGTCAATGCTCCAGCTTGCATATGTATCCGGGCTACTTGAGGACTGTACACCCCAGAATCCGCCTGCCATGGAAAGATTCGAGACCCACGTTGACCGTGGGATGTGGAACCCGCAGACACCGTTTGTTGGCAGGTACGTTACGAATGCTGTCGGGTGCTCCAACTCGTATGAAGTGTCACTCACTGGCATGTTTGCCAGCTCCTTTTTAATGCGCCTGGCATCGCGGTTCCAAAGTTCCTTCAGCTGCTCCTGCATCAACCATGTCCATCCAGTGTCATCTCCCTCCTCCATGCCCACCTCCCAAATAGTCGAAACCGCTTCCCGCGTCTCCCATCCACCCCCTTTACCCCCAGGGCCTGCCGAGTGGTAAAAATCCTCCCCGACATCACTGTATAGCCCCGAAAACAGTCCCTCACCAGACTCCGCTACCTCTTCCGGTGGTGCACCCCATGCCTCCGGAAATTTAGGAAGATTGACACGCGGGGCGATGACCCAATGCAAGAGGTGCATCATATGACCTGCGTAGCCGCGCCCGCGCTTTGTAGGGGGTGAAGACACTAGCAACAGCGTAACAAGTTACTTCGTGCACCGAGTTGGGCTCAGAGGTGGAGGAAGAGGGGTAAGCGACAAGACCCGCGCGCTTGTATCTGTATCCGTAGATGCGCATCAGATAAGTGCTCGTTCAATGAGGGCAATCGAGTCGCTTACGTCTCACAAGCACACATGAAATCAAGTGTCGTGGGGTCGTCTCGTGGCGCCAGTACCCTTCCTCACCTATTAGATCCCTCCTACCGGTAAAATAGGGTGCTCACCAGATGACCAACTTTCCCTCCTTTGCGTGATCCATACATTCCATCTCCGCCTCCCGCGCGAGGTACTCGGTGAGACTCAGAGCGCCACCCCATTGCGGCCACGTCCGGCGCCATGTCTCCTCAACCTGTGCACGAGTCGCGCGGAAAAGCGAGAGCGATGAAAGGTCTACCTTCGGTTCTACTAGTACCATTAGAGATAAACCTTGCGGCAGTGTAAGGACTGTTGATCGGGTGAGGGCACTTTGTTAGTGACAATATTGAAGATCTAGTGGGGTTGAAGCTTGTTATAAATATCTCTTATCACAATCTCACCTACGCACCTCCCGCCCCACGTAGTTTACACAGAGTTGTGAAACGACTTCTACTAATACGCGAAGCCTGGTCAGTGGTTACCGAACGGACTTTGAAAACCTCACCTAGCCTTTACTATATGTATAACGTAGTCTTCTAACTTGGCCAATTGCCCGGGCATGCGGCATGCTCCTGCAGCAGTCCTGCTGACAGCTGTCGCTCATTTTCACCTCAGGTGATACCACTCAACTGTTCCAGAAACAGTAATAAACCTAGCGGCTAACCAATGATTAATTTGAAACTTTTGACGATGCACCTACTCGTGCTTTTGCTACAGTCTCGGAGTAGCCGACAAGGTAGTATTACAGAAGGTGCGCAATAAGTAGGATAAAAGAAGAAAATACAGGATGTACTAAATCCGGATGAATCGAAAATTCCGAATCCTTCGACGCAGCATGCCAGCGAACTATGTACATAGTGGTGCTAGAGATTGAGCTGGGAGCGTTTTCTTCGAGCTTCGAATCCCGGTGGGTGACTCCCTCTCAATCCAGCACCCTTCAGCACCATAGCTGCGCGGGCAGCATCGGGGGCAAACAGGCAAAACCTAGTCACGGACATGAATCCCTGGTTGAAGATCTCCGGTGTACACTGTCCGTTGCTCGCTGCCCGCGCGAAGCTGCGCGCCTGCCAGGCTGCTCGGCCCAATGATTCTCGGTGTACCTATGTTTGTCTGCGACTGATCACCATCCTTAGGGAGTGCACACGGAACCAAGCCACTTGCAACTACCCGTCCATCAGGGCCATACTCTTGGTTGTGCTCACCGACGCATCGAGAACCGCCGCGAGACATGCTTGTCTGTCGGATGTAAGATTCCTTCAAAGCGCCTTTCTTCTTGGCAGCCCGTAAAAAGTCCTGACCTCAAAGTCAATAAAATATCTTGCACAGCAATGTCACTGCAACTTACCGTCTCGTGAGAGGCAGCAATTATCGTAGGCGCAGCATCAGCATTGCGGTTGTCCCATTTGCGGTCGCGCAACTCGATGATGTTCTACATGATGGTAGTAAGTACAACGACAAAGAAGACAGTATTTGCCACACACTTGAAGCATCGATCGGATACGGGAGCTAATATCGGGACTGTTACCCAGATCCTTCATGCGCAAGAAGTAAGCGTTCATACGTGCATGCGCTTTCGGCATATCCAGCAACTGGCCCACTGTCTCCAAGAGCTGACACAAGCTCTCAATCACCCCTTCCTCGGGGTGCTCGACATTGCTCAGCAGCTTTACTACACACTCGTGCATTATTCTCTCCCTGAGCATGTGCAGCTTGAACAGCTCGCCGATGAACTTGATCAGACCTGGACCCTGGCGCTTCGCCTTTGGCACAGCGTAACACTCATTGGAGCCAACTTCCTCCTTTGCGAACAATCCCTGCTCGAAATCCTCTTGACAATAGTGGAGGAGATGCCTCCGGAAGAGACGGCCACCCGTGATGAGCTTGCCCTTGGAATTCCTGATGCCATCGTGTTGCGTATCTGGGCTGATCTGCTTTATCATCTTCCGGCACAGGCGTGCATACATCGTGCTACAAGCACCATCACCCGTCGCCTTCTCGTACACCAGCCGGCTGACTTGGATGAGCGTCCACCCTCCCTTCTCTCTCACACTTTTGTTTGTCCAGTAGATGATCAGGTCTGAGATGAAGTCGAACCTATGCATGGTGAATTTGTCGACCAGCACTGATATTATCTCAATCATGTTGGATGAGTCGAGCTGGGCTTGCAATGCGCGGCGGCTCGTAGAAGCCCAGTCACTTGAGTCAGATTCCTGTTCCAGCGAGGACTGCCCTGCCTTATTACTATCCCCAGCCTTCTCACCACATATCCCGCTCGCACACTCCCTGTCTTCCTGCTCTTTATTTGCAGCCTCCTCATGCGAGGGGTTCAACTCGCTCTCTATCCAGTTTGTATGTGTGTCGGGAAGTGGGTTTGTTGTAGAGAAAAGGGACATGGGAACAGGTGGGCTAGGTTGATAGGGAGGAACACTGTAGTAACCCCAGGGAGGTGGTGGTTGACTACACGGGTTCATAGGAAACTTGCCGCGCGGTAAGAAGTCGGTTGAAAATCGATCAAAATGGAGCACTCACGTATCCGCCCCATGGCATAGGCGACATGGGTAACTGCAAAGGGTATTGATACGGCAGCAGGTGAGACGGCGGGGGGAAAGGTGAAAGATCCACCACGTCAAGTAGTTTACCTTCAATACCGAAGTCTCCTGCACCATCGCTAGTCTCGGAAAGGTCCACCGCGTCAGGAAGTAATTCATCTTCAATACCGAAGTTTCCCGCGTCACTGATGACAACTTCCGACTCCAGATATCCAAGTGCGGCCGGCCCCGGGAGGTGGACGGGGGCAGCTTTGCTGTGAGCAGGTTTGGTGTCAGTTGCAGTAACATGACACAGGCTCTCAGGGGATCTTGCAATGGCAGCCGGAGGGAAGCTCCTATCACTCAGGAGGTCCCTCGTACGCCCTCTTCCTTGAAAGGAGTTTCCAGGTTCTGCAACTGCTGCATCAGCCTTGTCGGGAGTCTTGACGTCGTTCGTACTGAGCATTGGGAGAAGCTCGCCCACAGCACAGTCGAATGCATTCTTAGAAGTTGGCCGATCCTCTGGAATGAACTCCCAACAGCTTTCAATGAATGCCCAAAGAGTATCGTTGATCCAAGAGTCCTCTGGGCGAGGAGGGACAAGGCCCTGACTTAGTTTCACAACGACATCAAAATCGTCCTCCAGTTCACTCCACGGAACTTTCCCAGTGGCGATCTGGACTGGTGATTTAACAGAGAGAATTAAGGAGGGGCAATACGAAGATAACTGACCTGCAATGCAACGCTGCCGAAAGAATAAATGTCGCTGCAGATTGTGGGGCTTTCGACTTCTTTTGTAATAAGTTCTGGCGCTGCCCATCTAATTGCACCCGGGACATCGCTGAATGTCCGGAGGAATGCGCTACCCTGTATGGGTCCGCGTACTGACGCGAGTCCGAAGTCTGTTATAAATGGAACGTTTCTATCTTTTCCAGTTTCGACGAGGATATTGGCCTGTGGATGCATCAGTGAAAGTCATATCCGAAATAATTCAACCGTACCCCAGTGAGATTTCCGTGGACAACAGAGGATGAATGTACTACAGACAAAAACATGTAAGGTACCGTGCGAGTCAGTCAGAATGGTACGCACGGTATTCCAGACCTGATACTACGTTTGAGATCTGCATGCAAGTACTATGTGGGAACGTCGTCAAAATCATTTCTTGCGCAGCCGACTTACCAGGGACATGCGATCATACGGTGAGAGATGGTCATGCTCCCTCAAGAAGGCATTCAGATTTACGCCAGTAATCCACGAGGAGATCAGGAAGGGTGTCGAATCACGGTAAAAGACACCGAAGATTGAGACAACATTGCAATGACGAACTTTGCGCCACTGCACAAGCTCTTGCGTCACGGCCTGGGTATACGTCGTTATTTCCGGACCATCTCACCCTAAGGCTTGAACATCACTCACTGTGTCATCCAGGGGACTTTCACTACCACTTCTAACCAGTTTTTTCATTCTTACAAGACATGTGGCCTGCAGATCAGGTATTTCCATGGCTGAAGCGACAGTTATGCTGCGCGTGGGTAATGCCTGATAATGTGTGCAATTGATTTGCCCATAGGTTTCCCTATATATGCTGCTAAAGAGAGGCTTCACAATTAGCGACGTCATAGCGGTTGATTGCCTTTTAAATTTCAAATTTTTAGCTTTTAGACATGACAATAGTTCTGTCCTGTAGGAGGTAAATCTGCGTCAATGCGAGGGAACACCTGGGAACACACACGTACGTGTACATACCGCCCTAGAGCAGAAGAAACCTGGGTGACAGGTCAGCAGCTCTAAGGTATGACGATCACGAGCGGAGGTGCATCGGAATCTCGGGAGTACTTAGTACTATCTGGATTCTGCAAAGGGTACCTAATATGCAAAATGGTCAGAGCACCTCAATATTGTACTCGACTGGCGTCGAAAAGATTCAGGCATGCAGAGTACCGAGAAATGATGTCCTGTACCAGTAGAATCAAAGTTTCTTGGAAGTTGCAGCTGCGAGTGATGAAATAGTGGTGTTTTTGCAACCTTGCTCGAACACAAATCACCCAGATCTTGAAGATCCTGCAAAGTTATTCGCAAAGTTTTACCCGGAGTACAATGAATATTCCGTAGTAGGGATACTAGAATCCAAATTCAATTTAATTTTCTTGGCACTTGCGTCGAGGTCCTACATATGGTGGTAGAACGACAGCGTGTACCAGACAGACCGCGGAAGATGTGTAAGAAATTCAGTCCCTCCTCGCTTGTATTTCGCACAAACCCAACAACCTCATCGCTGCAGAGAGTAGAAGTAAAATTGACTACCCCGGTACTGTGCTGAGGTGTGACAACCCGTGACTGGATTTTGCAGATTGGAGTGACCCTGAATTTTCTCGGGTTTCCTCCGACGCCACATTACATGGTCCTAAAAATCAGTAAAAATGAGATCTATGTAGAGGAGATATGAATCTACAATGCCACAAACTCGCGAAAGAACACGCGAAGTGGTTGAGGAGCTACAGAATTTTTGCTAATATTTTTGCAGATTGCTGAAGATGACATTAGTTCATTAATATTGTCCTTGTCACGATATCATTGATACTAAGTATCAGCGTTCTCGAAGTAGTGGTTTCAGGCCATTCAGACAATACCGGTTCAGTCTTTACTTTCGACTTTATCAAGATCTGTTGCAAACAACGCTTATTTCAATACAACACTAGAATTCAACAATCGAGGTTAACATGTTTATATATGCGCAAAGGCAGAAAGAAGATGGTTATGCATGCGCTTGTGCGCAACGCTTAGTTCTTGCAGGTGCAGCTACCGACCACACAGTTGCAGCTTTTGACAGACATTTAGAACCCTGCCATTGAAACGTAGTGCAAGAAAAGACTTACGTGGAGGTGCAGTTGCATTGCTCAGTGTTGTAGGACAACATGGTGATGATGATATGTGCGATTGTGCTGCAAGGATGTGTCAGTCGCATAATGGTTTCGTGGATGCTTCAGACAACCTACTAGTTGGGAATAGAAAGGTTTGTTGGAGGAAAAGCCTGGCAAAGGGGCTATTTTATATTGCTCACTATTGGAGCCGTGACCAGATAAGACAATGACTGCGGTCCATATTATCTCCTCCCAGGGTCATAGAAAAGATCAGCTGCTTCTCAAGCGTGATGCTGAACATGCGCCGGCTGCCGCATGAGAAAGGTCAGAACGCCACGCTAGAAATAAAACGATTGTCAATAAACCCCTGTTTAGGCTCCTTGGCCGGGGTGTTGGTATCCTGTGCAGAGGACGCAGCGCACGTGTGTGGGGTAAGGAGCGCCCGACGGATCAAGTGAGAA
>NW_024537713.1:0-71252 GCF_016628075.1 Suillus paluster | reverse complement strand
ATTTGCGCTATGGATAGTCATGTTAGCTGCGATGGTTATTTAAAATGAGCTGAAACTAAAGACTTACCTGAGTCGACATTTATATCTGTAATTGAACAGGGTAAATAGAATGTTCGAAACAAGGTCAGCACTAGAGAATCACCTTCGACATCAGGAGTCCCCAGCAAAGTAGTCTAATTAGACGGTGTCACTCAGAATACGAGCTGGATGCATATCTAGTTAGAGGGTGCGAATACTACAAGACACGTTGAAACATACCTTTGAGGTTCTGCTCCGCGCGCTCCTCGACGTCGACTGCGTTGTGAATCAAGTGAATTTAACGCTCGGCAGCAAAGTCAGCACTGGAGAATTACCGTCGTCACCAGCGTAGTCCCAGGCAAGGTGATCTAATTAATAAGTGTCACTCGCTGGCAGATACGACTGCGGACACGTTAGAATTCAACATACAGCTTAGGCCTATACGAGCTAGATACATATCTAATCAGAAGGTGTGAATACTACAAGATACGTCGAAACATACCTTTGAGGTTCTGTTCTACGCCGCTGTCGCCTTCGACGGGCGCGGGCGCTGCTGCTGTCATCTGTACCAAAGCGATGGCAAAAAGAGCAAAAGACAAAGCGAGCTTCATAGTAGCTAGATTGGTAAGAGTGTGCTACTTGGGGTGTTGAACTGCAGAATGGAATCGGATGTCGCAGAGAGTGCATCCTTTTAACTTTACATCTTTGGGGAGCCAGATTTCGGACCCAGTTCGCGGACTGACCAGGACTGTGTCTTGTCATATCTAATCTGATTCATGTGTTTCATTTTGAATATCAAGTTGAGGTGCTCCCTTTTGACTCACCGTGCGTGTATAATATCATACAATGACTGCAGAGATATGGACCTCCGCTTCGGATCTCTCTTCCCGAACAGTGTAAGTCGTAATGTCCTCGGACACCTCTAGGACCTTCTTACCATCTGATGCTTTGCCAGCATTAGTATTTCTCGTGAATCTGGCACCAAAGTTGGCAGTCAACTCGATGGGCAGCACCGCCATATGAGGCGTACCAGGTGGCAATTGATTCATCCGTCTTCTATGGATGCTGTGACTCGTGGTCTAGATTCCTCTATAGCGTTAGGGTACATCCAAGCACTACACCTGTTTGACGAGGTATGTGTGATTTCCGAGGGCTGAATGGTCTACTTATCCTAGCAGTCTATCTGACAGTCGCTGGATGTTGTCCCCAGCGTCGAGGGACTCGCGATGATGTATTGATTTCCTTTTGTGTTACAGGTGCGCGGAGCAAATGATTAGTTTCGCACACATTTGTAAGGTGTTTAACAACGCTATCGAATCCGGACCCCGAGCCTTTGACAGTCATCCAGAAACCCACACCAAGGTTTTGGTGCAGGTAGGCCGTTATCCTAACTTCAAATTCGACGGGCAGCTTTTCGGACTCGGGAGTATCCCAAGCTGGATGGTTCCAGTTATAGCCTTGCTGGTGCGCAAGTGGCGTAGATTATGACATTAAAACAACTCTTGAACGCGTTACAGGTCGAGTGGAGTTATCCCAACCACTATCGTCGGAGGGGCTTGGGCGTCAGATAGGAAGACAACCAGCACAGGTCCACGTGGTTTGCCACGCGCTGCTCCCTCGAATTTCAAGTCGTACGTTGACGCCTCAATACGTGGCATTCCATCTGGTGGGTGCGTTTGTAATTTGCATTGAAGATAAGTCGTTCCAAACTCCCCCTTACACCCGCTGGCTACACGTGGCACTAGAGTAGTGTCTCAACGAAGTTGCGG
Organism: Suillus paluster; assembly: GCF_016628075.1. NCBI lineage: Eukaryota > Fungi > Basidiomycota > Agaricomycetes > Boletales > Suillaceae > Suillus > Suillus paluster. Next base: position 69,465 of record NW_024537713.1, on the reverse strand, counting down.
CGCAGCGAAACGACGCCGAGGGAGCATTCATAGGGAAGCCCACGGATTTGTTTCCACCTGTGCCAATTGACGGAACAGACGACAATCGAAGTTTATTATGTGATGTCTTCCTTGCAACACCACTCCTTCTTATGGATGCTTTGTATCGTGAGGTGAAAATTTCCGGTAACGAGCAACTGCCAACCAGGAAACAACGAGGACATACATGATTGGATGTGTTGTAGATGCCTACTCTCATCATGTTCTTGTGGATTCTGCTGCTGAGACCTTGATATCTAACATCCAAGGTATGTGTCTTGTGTTTTCGATTATGAATAGCTGAACGGTATTGATATTGTATTGACGTCGCAGGTATCATAGCTCCAGACCATAGCGTCACATGATTTGATCCTCAGGCTCACACATGTTTCTTTTGCGGCAGCAGCTTTTAGCGCTCTGTATCTGACTATTGCCTACTAGCGACAGCCGGGACTCAGGTTCTTGGGATAAGGGCACAGACCAAATCCAGCTGTTTCGAACCCTCCATGATTGCAATCAATTCTGCAAGGACCTAGAACTCGAGTAAGATATCCCTGGGCTACAATATTAATCACTGCAGCTTGTGCAGGAGTAGATCACTACTAAAGGCGTGTCGTGGCGTGTGTGGCCTACCAAGCCCGCTCGCCTACTGAAGGCGTACAGGCTTGGGAAGAAGTCGAGTTGTCGAGAAGGTGGGAGTTGGAGGGAAAGACTTACCTCGGGGCAGCTGTGAGACAAATACAACCGGAGACAAGCAATGAGGACAACATTGGAAAGAGCCTGAGGGATGAGGCCTTGAGGGGTGCAAGCGACAAGAAGAAAACCTGCAGGTGTTAGAAATCTGCCGGAGTTCGCCGAACCCAGACAAAATATCTCACGCTAGAATTCAAATTTCCAAAATCAACCTGATACTCTAGGGCAACGGTACCCATGTGCATGTGCATCCGTCACATGCTAACACATTGCAAACACGCACCGAAACAAACGGAACAAAACGTTTAACGCGCACGCGTGTACTATGTAGTCAGCTCGCTTAGAAAGGTAGGCGAACGACTCTACTCACGAAGGCCCCCATCTCTGAATCGGCTACCGTCATTTCGGGGGGTGGATGTGAGCTTACCAATGATGAAGCGGTCATCCATCCGTCATCTCATGAGACAAGATAGGAAACGCTTGCGACACTAGTTAGTACTAGGGTGCCCGGGCCTGCCGAGTGGATATCTTTCTGCCTTTGCGATCTGGTGGGAAAGTCGGGGACGCATACATTTGGCTATGCTGATCGCCCTCTTCTAATAATAGTGATAGGAATTTGGATCAGAGCTCTCTTCGCGATGCAGATGGGTTTTCCGATCGTATGTGAGCATCTGGATCGACGAGTGTTACTATCTGAGTAAAGGGTGGATGGCTGTAGCCGTAGCCCCTAGCGTCGGAGTTCGCCGTGATCGTGATTTTAGAATCCATGATCGAGTTCTAGAGCTTGGTGATGGTTCCATCAGCATCAGAATCAGAATAAAACCGTGCTTGAGCCTTGGGTGTGGCGAGATGATGTGCAAACAGTTGCTTGCACAATGCGAATTTGATAAAAGTTCGAACAGTGGGCGATCTCGTTCGGGCGACTGTTCCGATAACTGGATAGTAGCAAGGCAACGCGGCGATCGTTTCATGTCAGTGTTTGGGCGCAATTAGAGTATGAGAAAAGTCGAAACAGTTGCTCGTAGCGTGCACATCGAGTGATACTGCGAACTGAGAATTCGGCAGAACGGTAGTAGGCGATGTGGTTTGGGTGTCCTATTCCGATAAGATGATAGAGGGAGAGGTCATGATTAATGAAGCCATCAGTCCTGGGACGAAGAATACATCAATCAACCTCCCCCATCTCCCTTTGTAATGCGAATTCAAAGTTGTGATTCGGAAGTTTGAAGTCGACCTAGCTTCGTTTGGCCCTGATTGGCAAAAGCTTCTTATCCTAACAAATACAAACAACGCCTTCAAAATTGTAAGTAAGGATCTTACCAGGTGCTCCTAGATGGCGACATCACTCGGGAAACGCAAGAAAAGAGAAGAACCCGAGCATACCTCATCACACGGGTAAGTCAATTCCCCACTTCAAACAGCAAAACAACTCGACAGAAAAAATTGCACTCCCTCAGGTCCACATTATTCGTATCCAACCTCCCCTATGATGTAACATCCACCGACCTACAAACAACATTCTCTGACCTCGCACCCGTGCGCTACGCCTTTGTTGTATCGAAGAACGGATCCGGGGAATCCAAAGGTTTTGGTTATGTGTCTTTTTCCATCAAAGAGGATGCGCAGACTGCGTTCGATACCGTGTCGACCTGAGGGAATCTCGATAAATGGGAGGAAGTTGAGGGTTAAGTGGGCGGATAAAAAGATCGTGGGTTTTTATTGTTATTCTGTGGATAGATTTCTTATGGGTGTGATGTAGGACAAGGATGACTTTGGCAAGGAAAAGGAGCGCGTTGGCAAGGAGAAGAAGCGGGAGGAAAAACGAGAGGGAAAGCGAGAGGGAAAGCGAGAGGGAAATCGAGAAGAAAAGCGAGAAGAAAAATGGAAGGGAAAGCGGGAGGAAAAGCAGGAGGAAACGGCGAAGGTTGAGGAGGTCAATGAGAGTGATGCCAAGATGGATGACATCGAAGAGGGCGATTCCAAGATGGTCGATGTCGAAGATAGTGAAGCTGAGTTGAGTAGTGCTGAGGACGCCGAGGAGCAATTGGGACTTCATGAAGACGATCACGGCGACGAGGATGAAGATAACGACGATGACGAGACAGACGACATAAATACCGAACGTGATAACGATCATCAACGTCCCACGAAACCTCAGCTACCTCAAACAGACGCAGGAACTACACTCTTTATTCGCAATATCCCTTTTGTTGCTACAGAAGACGAACTACGGTCGCTGTACGTGTACTTCTCCCCCCTACCCGCGTGTGCTCATTCTGCATGCGTAGATTCCGCACGTTCGGAGCTCTACGGTATGCACGAATCACCATCGACCCAGAAACCGAACGTTCTCGGGGCACCGGTTTCGTCTGCTTCTGGAAGAAAGAAGTTGCCGACAAGGTGATCGAACAAAGCGAGATTTTGCGCGCTGAAACCATGGGCACGCAGCAACAAGTATGTTCCCCTATCTAATCATCGATATGTCCCTGACACGTCACACAGCCACCGAAAAACCCATTTACCCTGCCATCAATTCTAACACCTGATCCATCTTCAGGTGTAGCCAGAAGCCTTGTTCTTCATGGTCGCACTTTAGACGTTGTGAGAGCTGTCTCGCGGGATCAAGCAGGCAAACTGAAGGAGGAAGGCGAGAAGAGACGAGAAAAGGCAGACAAGAGAAATCTTTACTTGTTGCGCGAGGGAGGTAAGATTGGTTTCGTTGCCATCACTGTTATGTTTGTAACTCAAAATTTGCCAGTCATCTTGCCCAATACACCAGCGGCCAGCACCATACCGCCTGTTGAACTGGAGAAGCGGACTAATTCGTTCAATGCTCGTCGCACGATGCTGCGCACGAATCCTTCCTTATACGTATCGAAGACTCGACTCAGCGTTCGCCAGATTCCACTATTCGTGTCCGAGCGAACTCTCAAACGCCTCGCCCTCCACGCTATTCGTGCATTCAAAGATAGCGTTCGGAAGAAAGAACGCGACAATTTGACACCAGAAGAGCTGACAGAAGATACCAAAGAATCCGATGACACAGGCGACTCCACAACGAAACCGAAGGTCGGGAAACGATCGCAGGAAAGCAAGTCCAAAGGCGTCAAGCAAGCCAAAATCGTGCGTCAACATGATCGGGTAGATCCTGTCACTGGAAAAGGTCGTAGCAAAGGTTACGGATTCGTCGAGATGCCGCGGCATGCGGATGCGCTACGCGTGCTTCGGTGGGCCAATAATAATCCTGCCATTGTGCCACTTCTGAGCACCTGGTGGAAAGAAGAGCTTGCCGACCTCATCAAGCTTGAGAAGGGAAGGGAGAATCCTGATGAGGCTAGGCTGAAGCGGATAAAAGACGAGCTGGAAGGCCAGGTGAAAACACCGAAGGCTACGCTTATCGTAGAATTCTCCATAGAAAACGTGCAGGTCGTCCAGCGAAGAGCGATCCAGCACCAAGAAAAACCGACAATACAAGTATGTATGATTTCCGTCTATGATCACCATTTCTAACTCAGATTTAGACACGAGTCGCAAAAAGTCAAGGTGAAGCATCTCAAGAATCCACCTTCGAAGAAACGACGCGTTGCAAATGATCAAACACCAGCAAAGCCAGTGAAGGAAGAACAGGCCAAGGCTGGTCAGCACATCGGCACCGTTATTGGTAGAAAGAGGAAGGAACGCAAAGCTGCCAAGAAGGGTGGAAAGTAGCCTTGTCTGATGTGTTATCTACCTTTCTTCGTATCATATTCGACTCAAAATTAACCACAGTATAAGAGTCTAAGACTCGCTGTGTTTTGGCCATTGGGAGCCAACAATAGCTGCCAGTTGCGATACGCTATTTTTGTGATCCTTGCCGTTAATCACCGTTATCATTCAAAGCAATTCACGATTCACGTCTCTCTACTTGCGATTCTGCAATCCCTTGGTACTAAGTAATAGCCAACGATTCGGACGCAGAAGAATAAGATCTCGCACTAACTGTCCTCATGTCCGACCCTAAAGTATGGCTAATCACAGGTGAGTGTATTTGTCTATAGTGCGTATCATATCCAGAGATAGCAGTAACTTACGTCGATCCTTTAGGTACATCATCAGGCTTTGGTCGCCGTTTGGTATCAGCCGTTCTAGAACGCGGCGATCGTGTAGTCGCTACGGCCCGGTCTCTCCAGAAAATCCAAGATTTCCCCCAATCTCCGAACCTACACCTCCTAGAGCTTGACGTAACTTCCGGATCGAGTGCCGTCAGGGACCGGGTGGATGAGGCGGCCAAGGTATGGGGCAGGATTGACGTGTTGGTGAATAATGCGGGTGTCGGGCTGCCTGGAATCCTCGAGGAATGCGGGTAGGAGATAAACATGTTTTTCCTGTGCCTAATGCATCTTATCATTCGCCGTTTTCAGGGTTGACTTGATGATAAGACAATACCGCACGAATGTCTTCGGTGTCCTGGACGTCACAAATGCAGCATTGCCTTACATGCGTGAAAGTAAGTCTCAGGAGGTGTTTATGTACAACACACGCTTTGAGCTCTACAGGGAGCAGCGGTACAGTTGTTATTATCGGAAGCCGCAGTGCCTGGAGACCTGAAGTCAGGGTGAGTAGCGTTATCAATGGTTGATAGGTGGTTGGATAACATTTGTTTTAGGGACTTGGTGAGTTACGCCTTGTATTTCAGCTGTTCTGTCGGTTATATGGTTATGGCTGGCAGGCGCGTATTCCTCATCAAAGGCAGCCGTGCACGGTAAATCGTGTTGCAATTGATACACTCTCCGTTGTTCGTTAACTGGAAAATACTGCAGCAATGGGCGAAACGCTTGCACTGGAAGTTGCACCATTCAACATACGTGTCCTAATCGTCGAGCCTGGTGCCTTCCGCACCGAAAACATATACAGCAATAAATTTGATACGTGGACGAATCCTATACCCGATTATGATGATCAACGAGCTCAGTCACTGGTGAGGTATGAGGGTATGGCTGGCAATCAACCAGGAGACCCAATGAAGGCGATGAAAGTTGTTGTAGACGTTGTAAGAGGAGAGGGCGTTGCAGCAGGGAGGGAGTGGCCGTTATATCTCGTCTTGGGAGAGGATGCAGAGACAGATGTCAGAAACAAATGTGCGACGATGCTGAAGCACCTTGATGAATGGCAGGACGCAATCCGGGATGTGAATCTATAGATGGACATACATTGCACAATTATGTATAAAGTAAATGCTACTTGGTGAATCCAGGGTGTAGTATGAGTATGTTTACTGCGCTTCATGTGTTATTTCTCAGTCTTGAAGAAGCTGAGGTCTGAACAACGCCGTGGAGTATCCACACTCCATTTGCTCCTTCTGCATATCCGGGACTACCAGCTGTCAGATTTTAGCTCGGCAAATCAACGTCAGCAAATTAGCCCCTTTCACGACATCAAAACCTGGCTCGCAGGCACACTCACTATTCCCTACCTCGGATGCAAGGATCAGGCTGCGCGCTGTGAAGTCCGTGGAAAAACTCATGCGAGTCCCGACATACCATTGCGGTGTTTGATAGGCTGGCTGGTAGATTGTGGCAAACCCTTTGATCAGTAGCCGTTCTTTGTCTGGTACGATTTCTGCTTGACCGACTTCCATGATGCACGGGACATCAGGATTGCAGCCGCGCATGGTGTATGGGAAATAAAACGCCTCCTAGATTCATATTGCCCCCAAATTTGCAGTCCATGGTTGTTCAAATTAATCTGACATTAGGTGAAGTCGTACCATTCACTGCGTCATGGGTCGGCAAGAACCCTCAGCTCTGCCTCGAAGGACAGATTCGGAGACCCATATGGGCCATTGGCCCAGAGCGGGTCTCGCATGGGATTGTCTGGTGACTGCCCAAGCGAGGCAAAGCCTATGAAATCCTCTGCCTCTTCGCAAACCTCCCAACCTCTATGTCACCCACGGTACGATCCTAAGTGGTCGAATACGGACCCTAGAGCGTGAGCTAGGTCAGGATGACAAGGGCCAGATGCTATGCTCATCATAGCATCAAATTTCCGTCTCAGTCCAGTAAGCTGATCTGGCGAGAAATAGACTTCAGGCTGTAGCAGAACTGAATCAATAGAGAATGCCGCCGAAAGCTTTCTTAACGTACGATAGTTGGAGGTGGTCCCCCGTTCCCCTGTTGCTGCTCTAGCATAGGCCCCATGCCATCTTCTTCTGAGCCTACCTCGTCCCTTGGCATTATTGGGAGCACTTCAGTAGCTCCAACAGGCACTGTCATCGGTGCTGTCGTGAACAAAGGTTGTTTCGGAACTGGCTTTGGTGTGGTCTCCATTTTGAATTCTCCCGACTGCGACTTTCGAAACGATGAAGGGAAGCTTGGGTGTGCTTCAGCGTGTGTCATGCGAATGCGAAGAAGAAGTTCGTTATCGTCCATCGTTGTTATACGCAACCAGCCTCCACAATGATAACGAGTGATGCGAGAACGTGACTTGGCGCGATCGGCGTCTTGGTTTCGCGACTTTGATTGTTCCCCTTCAAGCTGGGCGCAGAAGTAGGTGACCACTGTTGACTTTCCACCGCGCTTGGTTTTCTTTTGACTACATGAAAGATCCTTTGTAAGGACTGCCCGGGTGCATGATATAGACAACGCACTTCCAGTGATACTCTGAGGCTTCTGCCAGAAAATCTCTAATCTTATTTGTCCGATTATACAAATGTTCCCCAGCTGCAAACATTCCCGGCGGTAGATTCACCATTGTATCAAAGTCGAATGGTCGGCCTTTATTCAATGTGACGAGTTTCAAGAAGTCGTCCAGGCTCATTGCTGCAGTAGCAATCTGCCCACATCCTGACGACTCTACAGTGGCGGCGGACTTCCGTGCAGCTTGTTTGTCCATGCAGCTCGTGCATACTTTGAGGTGACCTGTACCAGTACGCCGAGGTGGGTAGGAGTCGATAGGACCCATGTAGGCACAACGGGTGCATTTCTGAAGAATGGATGGAGAAGTAGATGTGGAAGGAGTCGGGGTTATTTCTGTTGGGATCTCGAATGTAGTAGGAGCCATTGAAGTGGGTATTGGTGTGGATGACATGCCCAACACAGGAGCAGGAGAATCTGCCAAGTCGCCTTTTAAAATTGAAAAGAAAGTTACCAGCGTCTGTCCGTACCTGTTACTTCCATCCTATATTATATCGGAAGATCCTAGCGTAGTTCGTGATATTCTTGAATTACGGTAGTGAAGTTCTGTGAGATTTGTGCGAGTACAACTCCAGAGATCACGTGTACCTCCCAACAATACGAGTCCGCCACTTCAGAACGTATTTACTGTGACTCAAGTACGTGTGCAGTACTGACTCGACTGAGTATATTCCATGCATCGTGGGGTTTCATGAAACACGGAAAAGAGGTAGAACGACAAACGCAGCCCTGCACTCTCATTTGGACCTCGAATACAATTGATCTTTTCCGCCGCAGCCACATGTTCCAAGCAAGTTCTGCTTTGTCATATTGTATAAACGAAGACCCGATGCTGCTGTGCGCCTGTCCAGCTTCAAGCTTCCAGGCCCAGTTGCACTCAGCGCAAAGCGGTCATCTGGATGCAAGTGTCGCAAATACACGACCACGTGATCAAGGGCAACTTCACGGTTCCTCCGAATCAGGGTTTTGAGGAATAAAGACGGCAGGCCAGGATCCAACATTTCCGAGGACTGGCTGAGACCTTCCATGTTCTCCCCGTCCTGTTGAATTTAAACGCTAGAGCTTTGTTCTCGATCCTTCGCGGTGGACCGGGCAGGGACCGCTAGGGGAAACCCAGGCCAAACCTCTGAGGCGGGAGGCGGCAGCTCTATCTACTAATATGTTGGAAACAAGTGATCTGTAAGACATCCTCTTCTTAGAGGTCCCTCCCTTAGTTCACCTCTTCAAAGTGCACCAAGGGTTCCCCACTCACGAGTTCCAAGGATCATCACCTTATGAGGCTCACTGTTGGTTTTTCCCTCTTCCCTCTTTTTTCTCGCAGCAGCAGTAGGCGTATACTTTAATTTTTAACGAGTCGATTGCATACATGCATGGGATGGGTGTGTTTCAAACCAAAGAGTGAGCCGGACCAATTCCTGCAGTATGCGTGCAGCGTCGTTGATGATTCCGAGCAGATACGCGTCGAAGGTCGCCTTTAATTTTGTCTGGAAGAGGATCCAAAGCGAAGCAAACTACATCGGCCAAACAGGGATTTTTGAGAGCGCGGTGGAACCTTGCAGTGAACGTGGTCCAAGACGCCGCCGTTTCATGAAGGTGTGCAATGTCACACAGCTTCTTAGAGTCTTCACACAATGATATGTATTTTAGGAGCTTTACAACCTGGTCAAGAAGGAGAAGAATTGTGAGAGAAAGTCAGCGGGAACAGTGGGATACTCATGTCGGCGTTGTAAGTATTGACAACAATCTACATTTGAAATCCAATTGACCCTAATACAGATCATGAACTGCGTCAGACTTCAGTGCAGGTAATTTTTGCCCTACGAGCTTCGGCCTACAAACACATGTATGCGTAGTGGAAGGGGGATAGAGGGATAGATACAGACCGTTCGAAGCGTACAAATCGATCGAGCATATGTATGAAAAAGTCAACAAGGATGCGTCGTAACTGTTATATGACAAGTGACTGGGGCGGTGCAAACAACACCTCAGCTCCACCACAGCTGTTTTTCAGTTGGATAATAGTTGGCCTACAATACAATACAAAAGGGATTTGTACTGTCAAAGTATGAATGACAATGCATCAGAGCAGAATTCTTCGTTCTTCGAAATCCATGCAACTACAATATCTCTAGCGTCTTGACTTCCATCATGTCACGAACAGAAGCCATGTCCTTGACGTGCGCGATGATATTGTTATCCGAAGCAATCCTCTTGTACTCCCCGCCACGCTGCTGCGCTAGCAACAGTGCACTGAAAGGCTGTCCCAGACGAACGATCAACCTCAACTCTCGTGAGTGAGACTCCGAATCAGCTGGCTCATTGTCTCCAGGAGACCAGATGAACTGATCATCTGACGGAGACTCAGGCTCCTGCCAGTTTTCCATGCTCTGCGTCTTGTCAGCGGAGCCAGGCTGCTCGATGTCATATCGATTCCACGGACGGACGAACAAGAATGGCTGCCGACTAGAACTTGCCCGCGAGAGCTGAATTAGATCATATTCTGTGGTGATTGATAGGTCGTTAAGCCCGTGTGCCTTGACAGCATAAGTGAAACACTTCTGCCAGTCCTGACCACGCTTCCGTTTGAGTTCTGTGATGGGGAATGCAATGCAAGGCAATTGCAGCCTGCGGTCCGCAAAACGAGGAGGGTTCAGATTGGCAAGCCGGGTATACAGTGTCAAAGCCTGGTCTACGACAGCGGGATTTCGCAGCGACGAGACCGATGTCTGAATGTGATGTTCAGACAAAGATGCTGACGTGCATGGCAGAGCTTTGTATGAGGAAATCTCGGCTGGCAGACAGCTATTGAATTCGGATGATTTTCCGACCCAGTCTAGGGCAGTGATGTCGCCCGACTGAGCGATGATCGCTTGCAAGAGTCGCCCGAGCGCATTCTGCCTCGTCTCGCCATAGATGACCGGTAGGTGGACGCCGAAAATGCCAAACAATGAATATGCGATGTCTTCCTGCAACGTCGTGGCGCGCGTCGACGCCCATCGCAGTTTCTCGCGTGCGCCTGTCATGCCTGGACGGAACGCGACGAGTGCCTCTGCATCTATGCCTGTTGAATCCTCCAGCTCCTTCATGATAGTGGCCGAATCTTTGTGGTTGGGAGAGCAGTCGTTGAGATACAAGGTCCAGTCCTGTTGATAGAAGAGAATGACAGTTGGAGCGAGGAACTCCTGAACAGTCCACCCTCGCGTATTCCAAGCGCTCTTTGCGAGTGCGCCTGACTGCGCTGAGGGCGGAACATCCGAAAGGTAGACGATCGTAAGATCCGACTGACGATACCAAATAAACATCGAGTTCACCGATCGTTGGAGCTCCACATTGTTGTCCTGGTTGATGCAGCATGTGTCGCTCCATGCCCATCGATGCCCCGCATCACGAGCGATCTCGCAGAACTTCTGCAACTTCACAACGGTTCCGACTGGATCCAAGTCATACACGGTTTTGGCCTGAATGTCATGTAGCAGCGGCTCCTTGCTGCCCCATCTATGCGATAACATGGCGCGACTGAAATACTTTGCAACCGCTTTTTGGATGGGCTCCATTTGGACAGGCATGTGCATAACCGACGAAGAAAAAATCTCTTTGTATTCTGTGCTGTCCAGGAAGGCGTTTATCTGGGCCTCTCGATCGCATATACGCCCAGTGGAGGTGTTGATTAGACGCAGCGGAGCATTTTCCAGTTGAACGTCAATGGCGCGTCGGATAATGCCTTCAACATCAGATGGACTGACATACTGCTGACGCAGCTCTGTAAAAAGTGTTCATGATTTTCACGTTGGCGCATGAGAGATTGGGGCTTACCTCGTGCCTGTGCGCCAAGCACATCATCTGACTGCAAGAGCATCATTTTCAAGGCCTCGATCGCTTCGTCATAACGTCGAGCCTTGTGAAGGGCTGCATGCTTCAGTTCATACCCCAGATAAGAAGAAGGATCGAGTTCGATGACCTATGCACAGTATGAGAACAATAGCTAGACAAATGAAAGACATTATCTGCACCTTTTCCGCGTCGAAAAGGGCTTCTACATAGAGGTCCCGTTCTAAGTTTGCCTTGCTGCGGTGCGCAAACAGGGACCCGCATGAGGAGTCAACCGCAATTCCCGCTGAATATAACTCAATAGCCGCCTCGTTATTGCTTGCAGTAACGGCTTCATCTCCCTTTGCGAGACAGCGCGCAGTACACGTTTTCTTGAAAGCTAAACGTCCTCGGAGTAAATGTTGATGTTCGTTCAAGGCCCAAAGCACCCACCAGTGAACCATGCGAGGTAGCTGTCCTTCGTATCCTCGTCAGTCATGCGCATAGTGTATTGGTGAGATTCGACCGCTTCGATCACTCGATCGGCGCGAAGGAGTGCATCGCACCGCCTTTGGTTGGCACTTTGCCATAATGAATCCAAGTCCCAGCCGAAGAGCTGTACAGCGCAAATCATTAAAAGTGTCCTGTGGGCTTCACAGTGACGTACCACTGTGAATACCTTCAATGTAGGTTCAAAGGGCATTCGGCGAGAGGACACGTCGGTTATACTAGGCATGATATCGTTCAGTCGATCGGCGGCTTCGCTGTACCTGCCCGTCATCGAAAGCGATTATTGCAAGCTGCATGCGTAGATATGACTGAGGAGTGTGTTCGAAAGTGAGACAACTCGTGAGGTATGACGTAAAGCTCACATTGATAATACTGCACGGAAGTGTATCCAAGTGATGACAAGCGGCAGCGAGGTCTTGAACTCGCCGCATTGCCTCATCGTGGCGACCGGCATTGAAAAGTACAACAGCCTGGACAAGATGACATCGAAGTATTAGTAGCGACAGACAGACTCTGAGATAGCGACAAGAGTACCTTGATCAATAGTAACAGACCGACGGTGCATTGGATCACGATTCGAAAATACGAACGCGAGATCGAATGCTTCTGTCGCGTCCCAGAGCTGCTCGTTGGCGCAGAGTGCGATGGCCTTGGAAATGTAGCCCAATAACGAGGGCTGGATAGCAATGGACTGCGTCAAGAATCAGAGTCAGCACCAACAGCGTCATGATACGCAGAGCATCTGACCTTGACTGAGTCTTGAAGGGCCTTGTCCCACTCGGAGTTCCGCGCCCTTACAACAGAGCGATTGGCATACGAGTGGTGGTTGTTACCATCTGCATGGATCTCTTGCGTCAACATGTCTTCAGCAATATGCAGATCCCCAGTGACGCATGAATTGCGGACGGTCTTGTTTATAGCAAGGATCTGCATGAAGAAAGTTCATGTTGTGTATGAGCAGGTAGCAATCGAAGGAAGAAGCTCACAGTCAAATAATGAAGGGTTGTCGTCACTGCCAGACGCTTGTTGCGAAGAATGGTGACTTGCACCATCGTTATTGCCAGAGAGCTCGTCGTCGGTGTCATGACAGCGCGACTGTGTGCCGCCGCCGAAAGCAATATGAATGAAGACAGACTAAAAATAATGGGTGATAGCATACCTGCGTGTCACTGAGACTAAGGAGTTGCTGTTGACGTGCTCCTTCATCGACCTTTGTCCTTTCTCCCGCCTTGTGTTGCTCAAGTATCTGCTTGATAGACCAGAGCAGCACATTTCCGTTGAAATCTCCACTGACGAGCAGTTCTCCATTGGGAGAAATCGTGACAGACGAAATGCCCGAGGTGTGTTTGAATGGCTGACCTATGTGTTGGTGTGTCTTTGTGCTCCACAGCCGCACAGTCCTATCGTCTGAGGCAGTGGCAATGAAGGAGCCGGCAGACGAGATGGCGAGCGAGAAGATGGAGTCAGTGTGACCGGTGCAAGGTTGACCGATCTGGTGTCCATTGGACGAATTCCAGAACTCGACTTTGCTGTCAGATGATGCAGAGACAAGTTGCTGGCCGTCAGGCGACCACACAACACTATAAACCCAATCTTTGTGAGCGTTGAAATTGAGAAGAAGCTCGGCGTTATCGGTGCGCCAAACTCGGATGTTTCGGTATGATCCACAGGCTAATTTTAGCCCATCTGGGCTGAATGCCACACTGAATACCGAAAAACGATGACCCTTGAGTGTTGCGAGGACAGCGCCGGTCTCTGCATTCCATACAACAACTCTGGAATCACCCGACCCGCTTGCAAGTTTCTTGCCATCAGGTGAGAAGCACACCGAAAACACCATGCCTGTATGCTTCACCAGCGGTTCGAATACTTTCTGCTTGCTCTCGACGTCCCAGATGATGATGGTTCCATCATCTCCACCACTCGCAATTCGCCTGTCGTCTGGTGATACGGCCACAGAATTCACCTTGCCCTTGTGTCCCTTGAATGGCCCTCCTACCAATGCTCCTGTCTCCAAGTCCCAGATGCGCAGGGTTTTATCATATGAACCAGTGACGACCCGTCGACCATCTTTGAAGAACGCGACTGTTTTCACGTTCTGCGTATGCCCTTTCATCATCCGCGTTGGTGTCAGTTGCCCTTCCGTTGTCTGCGCTGGCTCCGGCTGCCGTCTCAGAGTGAGATCCGCATCTCTTGCTGCATCAGGCACCCCTGACATCTCGCGTTGACCTAGACAGAGATATAGACGGTCAGCAGCATTTAAATTTGAAGAGGGCCGTGCCTTGAGGATATCCTTACGTTGGGGGTCTGGTGGTGGTGAGTAGTGTTGGACTTCTGCCCATGACCCAACTCATGTAGGCGCTTATTCAGGGTTCTTCCGAATCACGCTGCCACGGCGTGGATTTCATTTGGCTTCTTCCATCATCACTGCCCCCTTTATAAACGCCCGTCATGTATCAGTGGCCCCTCCATTCTGTATACGAACCCGCATGCATTCAGTACTACCATATACCACAGTCTACCCTTCTGCAACCGTATATTTCTTCCCCTCGATCATCTTTCATCATCCTTTATAACTCACCCTACTTTGCCACAGAACCTATATAGAACAATCTCTCGGCGCTCATGTCCGATCACTTCCGGTTATCGATGGAATGTTACAGATTTGTTGACGGGCATGCGTGGTGTGTACTGATTTACTTGCTTCTCCGCACGATAACTATCCGTACCACCCTAGCCACATCAATATCGTCTACGCTACTAGCACCAGATTTCATGTGGACGGTTTTCCCCTCTCTGTCAATGCTTCTCTCGACGTGGTGCTTAATTGACACCCAGAACTGTCATCAGCAACCGCATTCAACCCAAATGCGCATCGCAAGCGACTCACAGTGAATGTCGTTGTTGCTCTTGATTCTTCTATTGCAGTCGTAAGCAGAGTTTCAAATCATCTGTCTCAGGTGATGTTTCATAGATTGTATACCTCTTCTGTTATCTTGGGATTCTCTTGCCGTCTGGGTACCCTTGCCGTGTGCGTATGTTTTCGCGTTTCTCGCCCTTATGTTTCTCACCGCCGTTGCATTGTCGTATTTGTTGTGCGGTAGGTGTACCTCATGCAGAGGACTACCATACGACCAGGACTCCTGCCACCGCGCCAGGACCCGGCACCCACTCCAGACCTCTTTGCTCCATCTTCCCCTCCAACACATGCAACCGTCCGCAGTTATACTAAAGATGGATGCAAGGTGGCATAGACACGACGAGAACCTGCACCCGAACTCCCCACTACGGCGGGCTCCACTTCGTCCGGACTTGATGCTCACCCTTTCACGATCATTTCGTTGAGGACGAGTCTGAATGGCCGGTCTTGGCGCAAGTCTGCGCATACCCTAGGCCTACGTCTATGTCAAAGTCTTAGTGCATGCCCGGCACGGTTTGCGGAGCGTGGAGTCCCCAGCATGCAGCTGACATGCGCCTCAGTTGTAAATTTGTACGAAGTCACGCAGAGTTGCGCGCGTCCTATTTCACTACATCGCGGGCGTGTTTCACAAGTAGAATAGAAGTAGAAAAAAAGATGTATTCAGACAAGAGCGATAATACATTTGAATTTCGTGAAAGGTACATATTGCTGCTTGCAATGACGAGGCGCGACAGGATACGAGAATGGTGTGCACTGTGTGGTAGTAGGTCGGATAGATCATGGAATACTTGCGGCTGTGAACTCGGAGGCGTCTGCGAGCTTGTTGAAGCGGGGACAAGCGCCAAAAGGCCATGGAGTATGACAACACAATGTCATACCCCTGCCATCAGCTTGCCTGCATCCACGTTCCTGTCACTCTGACAGATCGTCAGA
Organism: Suillus paluster; assembly: GCF_016628075.1. Taxonomy (NCBI): domain Eukaryota; kingdom Fungi; phylum Basidiomycota; class Agaricomycetes; order Boletales; family Suillaceae; genus Suillus; species Suillus paluster. The sequence continues at coordinate 53,913 of NW_024537713.1, read as the reverse complement.
CCGACAGTACTGCCGCAGCTGGAACAGCCAGTTGCGGACGTGCGGAGAGATAGGCTGGACAAAAAGGCTATGTCAGCCCGTGACAATGTCGATGTCGAGAGATCCATGATAGAGGCGAGAAAGTAGGTGAACATCGTCGGCGCGTAGGTTACGAGCGAGAAAGATGAACGAGCGCACAGGCGGGGTGAAAGGGATGAAAGGGATGAGGAAAGTGATAGCGGAGGTAGATGAGGTTGACATCGGTTGATGAGCAGGTGAGAGCTTTGTCACTCCGCTTTAATTTGCCGAGGGCACCGAGACCGGCCGTAACTCGTAACAAGCATCATATCGATAGTCAGGTGAGCGCCATACATGGATCAATCATCAGAGTATGTATGCACTTTAACGCCCCCGGTCGAGTCCCATGCTGAATATAAGAACCTGCCCTTCATTACATGTCTGATATTGCACTCACTGGGTCGGTTAGCCCATAGCGTATCAAGCTCCTCCAAAAAGATTTGTAGTTGAGGGCACCCGACACGAGTTCCTCACACTTGCGGCCCTTGCATCCGGTCCAGACTCTTAAACATGGCTGAAAGGAGCATTCAGCCACCCTCAGCTGTGAGCATACATGTATTCAACCGATAATGTACCTAATTAATTTGTAATGTGAGCGCTTGTGCTGGGCGCCTCATGTACTATACCACCCTCGAGACATGTTGGTTTGAAAATGAAGTGGAAATCGTTTTGAGGGCTAGATGAAGAGAACGGAGCCTGAACTCGGGCGATTAGGAGACAACATTGGAGAGGCACATATGCAAGAAAGCACTCGGCACATCTTGGCCAAAGGTTAGCTGGTTGTCTTTGACTGTTCAAAGCCCACCTGCCTTAGATTATACATTGCGCTCAAGCTCCGATATCCTGCGGAAGGCCTGGAAGAGCGCTGGGACAACAAACGGAACCCTGCACTCCCTCTCCACATTACTCAGCATATGTTCAGCACGGAGGCGTTGCATCCTTTCCTGCTGCAATTCGGCTTCGACAAGCATCAGTCGCGCTTCCAAATCTATAGGAAATCAGAAGAGTTAGCTATGTGCATAGCGAAGGACTGATGCACGAGACCATTCAGGGGGGTCGCTGTTTCTCCGCTTTTTGGCTGAGAGACACCAAGACGAGCAAGCTCTTCCAATATCCCTTTCTCACAATGTTTCAAGGTGGCCAGTTGACCACGGACCTTCGACAGCTCAAGTGATAGCCTCTTAATTACCGCTCGATCTCCTGGTGGGCGGGGACCAGTAGGGGCGTGGCTATTGCTGATCCCAGGCGATCCTGGAAAGGGCTTGTGGTAGGTGCCAAGTGGAGACGGAGGGATGTGTGATGGTTGTTGAGGTATGGTTGTTGAGAGCGGCACCAATGATATCGGGGTTCTGGACTGAGAAGACTCGTTGCCTAATCGTGACGTTGCATCGTCTCCAGCATGTTCCTCTTCCACTGTACTGTCCTGAACGGGGAAGTGCTGCTCGATTCGAATTCTCTTCGACGAAGAAGTGGAGTAAGGCTTGTTATTACCATCTGACCCAAAAGATAGTGATAGAGGCTCATTGATGGACTTCGAAACATTAGTTTATAGGAGTGACCGAGAACGATCGCAGTACATACATCGCTTCGAGATCTCTTCCCTTGAGATACTTCTGTGGTGAACAGCTCCGGTGAATAAGGACGCTCTGTCATGGGGGATGATGAGAAGTGTTCTGCGAGCGAGCCCATTCCTTCTGTGCGCGGCAGTTCTATTGTATGTTTTGGTCCCAATGGCGACAGACTGGTTCCGTGCGTTCGGGTAAAATCAATGGACGGTAGTCTAAGATAGACTTTCAATACACGTTATTTTGTATGAGGGCGCCCTCACATGCTCACAGTCACCGATTGGCTTGACAAACGGCCTAAATTTTATTCGAGTACACGTATTTCTGCAGAGGCGCTTACATAGAGAGCTTTTTCTTGACCTGGTCTAGTCTTGGACTCCCTTTATCAATGGCCACCCATCGTTGGTATAAACTTGTATCCTGACAGTAGATCAACTGTAGTTCGCAGTGCAAGAAAATGCTCGAGATCTACCTTGACCAGAGACGAGGGGCGATGCCATGACAGGAAGAACGTAGCACCTTCTTGACGGACGTTTTCGCCTTTGGGACGATGTGCTTTGAGAATAGTCAGATCTTCTAGAAGGATGTGATACGCGTTGGTTTTATTGGTCATCCCAGATAACAGACGCCCGCCTTTGATGCCGCCGTATTTGAGGGTGACTTCGATAGTCTCGTTTTTCTCGTTCATGTAGGAGATGATAAATAATGCGGACCAACCATACATGTGTTTATATGGATTTACTTTCAACGTCATATTATGTTGAGCCAGCGGTCATTGATTTTACATATTCCACGCGCCAAAGTTTCGCAAGTCGAAATTCAATGCCAGACAGTTCTCAAATGAACACTATAGCCCAGTACATAATGCAGAGAAGAAGAATCGTGGACCTTCGGTGGTGAAAGTTGCCGCCAGGGAGTTGAGTTTGCCCTGCCAGTGATGCGCTTCTGGCATCTGCGATGTTCTCACAGAAGTTCTTCCCACATTCGATTCGCAGTGTTAAGTGTTGAATCATCGTCATCGTCGTCATCGCATAACACTTTTCCCTTTCTTATCTTACCACGTGCATTCACATATATAATACGTACCGTCTCGTTTCCTCATACCCCAGTTGTTGTCTCCAAACACTGAGGTATGGTTTCTAGTCTCTTGTCGTCCCGCCGTCTCTTACTATGTTTTCTCTAGCGTGTTTCGTGTCTTAGCTTCTAACATTAAGTACTTACTATGACCACACAATCGGGGGACGCCAGCAACAGTCCTACGAGAACATCATTGACGGATCGTTCGAAGGACGTACCAGTTCCCCGGACGTTCTCTGATGTACTCGAACATCGAGCGTTTCTCAAATTTCGCCTGGCTCAAGCATACCGTATCTTTGGTAAGCGTATTGCTCTATCGTAATAGAAAGTGTCGTCATCATGAATCGCAGCGAATTATGGCTATGACGCAGGTATTGCTGGACACATTACTGTCCGGGTGAGATGTCACTGATAACATGGTGTGCGCGACATCTAATTGCTTTATCGAAAGGACCCGATCAGGCCAGATTGCTACTGGGTCAACCCATGGGTGATCACCTTATCATGTTAAGATAAAAATCATAATATTCACCGTTTACTCCAGGGTGTTCACTTCAAGCTCATTCAGCCTGACCTCCTCCTTCTCGTAGATCACGAAGGTAAAATACAGGATAAAGAATCTGGACCCATTCGGTTCCTCAACAGGTCGGCATACTTGATCCATTCAGCGATCCATGAAGCTCGCCCAGATGTCATCTGTGCTGCACATTCGCACACTACGTATGGCAAGGCGTTCGGCACCCTTGGGGTGCTGCTTGATCCCATTACTCAAGACAGCTGTGCTTTTTACGAGGTATTTCGCGTCCATTGTTCTTAAAGGGATCTCTCAATCAAAATGAATATTTAGGATCATGTATTATTCAACGAATTTCATGGCATCGTCGATGACCGTGAGGAAGGTGTGGCTATAGCTGCTGCTCTGGGTTCAAAGAAGGTTTGCAAGTGCACTGATTACATATGTCGATGCTCACAATATTCCAGGCTGCTATCCTCCAGGTATTTTTCAGAGTCGGTTGAACGTTCTTACACGCTTATCGTGCTCTTCTGGTAGAACCATGGGCTACTTGTTGCCGCCGCCTCGATCGAATCTACCGTCCACTTTTTCATATCTTTGGAGAAATGCTGCCAGGTTCAACTGATAGCAGACCAGGCAGCCGCTGCTCGTGGACAGAGACCGCGAGTTATTGACCCAGAAAGTGCGGCTCTAACACACAAAGGCGTTGGATCTGAGCTAGGGGGCTGGTTCAATGGGATTCCCGAATTTCAGCTCTTAGAGCTCGAAGAAGGAAAAAAATTCGAGTATAAGCCTGCAAATAAGGAGAAACTGTAGCTAATCAATTTACCAATACGGAGTCCTGAAGCGCCCAGCGATATCCCTGCCATTTTGAAGAACCTCCTTACAAGAACTGCAGCTCGAACAATTGCATTGGTCATAATCCAGTTGTGCGCCGCTCACGTCTAGGTGTCCTGCATAATTCCCGTTGATCTCGTTCGCAAGCCTTTGGTGAGTACGGCTGGGAACATGGACCCTCCCTTGACCCATGCTCGCTAGAGGCGCGGAGTTAGATCTGGTGTTTTCATTCTTACATATAGCTGAAATCGAGGCGGCAATTTTCAATCTCACTCATCGAAACTCCCATCCTTCCGAGTATATCATATCGAGAGTAGGTTCTCCAAGATATTCACCTGTGATGCTATAATGCGCCCGTCAGAAGCTACATCTCTGAGGGTTGCTGTCACCGTCGCTTTTGTGCAAAACACCAAAGCCCTCCCTTTCATGATTGTCCAAAGAGCGAAGATGTCTGTCCAAGTCATTCCTTTAGGTTTCCCTCCTTAACTAATGAATTTGAAAAGCCTTGGTCAAGACGGAAACTACTGAACTGACGGCGCTTCGAGAACGTATCAATCCCATTCGGCTGAGGAACGTTGCATCATCTCTCCGTAATGATATTCCATGCACCATTCCAACTCTCGCCGCATCCACAGCCAACCGCCCTAAGCTTTCGAAGATGATGGAGAGAACGAACGTTCATCTCGATATTGTATTTGACGATGATGTCGTGTGGCTCGCTCGCATCTAACGAACAACCACTAGCACACCTCCCCAAACTATGCAAAACCATATTCTGCTCAGTAAATTTGCCACGTTGAGGTATCTCAATCGCATTGGAGTTCCAGCTATCAGCGGATACGAATGATGCCGAAGTCAATTATATTCTTATGGATGAACTGCAAGCTTCACCGCTCCAGTGGAACGATTTAGGTTCCGCGTCGCCGTGTACTCCACCAGCTAGCCAACATCTTCATCACCCTCGAGCCATCCCCAGAAACTCGACCTGTTCACCAGCCTGCGTCAACACCTGAATCACACAATTAATTGTTTCCTTCGCCTCATCGGATTTTATCAGTGGGGGATCGATGAATCTGTATTACCTTACCTCATATATCGCTCTCGATTGGTTCCGTGGGATCAAACGCCCCGTTCTTACAATAGTAGATATCGCTCTCTGTTGGATATCTATCCCCGAATCCTCCCGGCCGAGTCGATGAACAGTGAGATGTTTTATCTCCACCACGAGGATGACAAGGGTGACCACATACTCGTCGACGATCACCTTGATTCGTTGGCATCATCGATTGGGAGTGGTCAAAAGTTGTCGAGAAATCATTCGCGTTTGCTGCACCTTTGATGTTATTGCCACTCGCATTTGATGAAGGCGATAACCAGCTGTGACGAAGAGGAACTTGCAAAGATATTCGAGTCGCTTGGGCGGTCAGATATGGCGCTATGCGTCCTTGGTGGACATGTCTGTCACCGAATTTCGTTCATCCTCGGCAACGGCGATCGACCCGAAGCATGTAAGCCGCACATGAAGGGACTTTATCACCTGCTAGGGGATGAAGGTTGGGAGAGGGAGACATGGCGATCAGATGCCCTGAAGATGTATCAAGCCGAACCTGTTCTTCAGGGCTTGTTGGCTAAGGAAGTCGTGATCTAGTGAGATCTCCACCCAACTCTCCATGTGATTGTATGTCCTGTATTCCATTGTGATTGGACTCGAATTTGTTCGTCTGCGAACTGTCATGAGAGTACATGTTCTTGCCAACGTTCCAGTGGTATTAGATGTCGTGTAGAAGTCTCCTCATTTGGAACCACTGGAAGATATGGCGGCATTATCGAGAGAAGACGACGAGGGATGGGCAACCAGTGGGGTGTGATCTGAGTCACTCAAGAGGCAGATCTGTGTGGATAGGTACCGTGTACAGATTGAGGCACTAGTATCGATGGCCTTGTTCGATCAGCTGAGGAGTAACTGGTCCCGGAGACTAGGTCGATGACTTTGATGCAGCACTTGCAAGCGGGATCTGCGACGCTGGAAGTTGATGTCAGCTGCAAAACATTCCGAGCACGACATCCAGCCTTATAAATATCGCAAACTCATAAATGGCCATGAATAGGCATTGCTCAACCGCGATGATGATCAAACCTGACAGACAGACATACGTGACGATCACGCAATGTGAATGAATGACTTTGAAATGGATCCAGTAAATTGCATTGGATCTATGAGCTGTACGATTACATAATAGCACACCTTGGATCTTCTTTCTCCCCTGCGATCATCTCCCAACGGAGGCTAGTAACCTTGACCAGCGAGGTATGATCCAACGCCGGTGACTGTCATGCCTGCCTCTTGAGCTGTCTGAGGCAGAACGTATGTAGCAACAAGGACAGCTTGTTTCGTTTGCGCTAGCACAGCACCATCGCCCTGATGACTTTGAGCATGCATCGTAAAAAGACGTCATGAGACCTACCCCTTTCTTGCCCTGTACGACAATAAGGTTCGGATCATCTGCGTAGGTATCCGACGATACGAAGAAGTATTTCTGATCAGCGACGCGGAAGCCAGAGGCCTGAACTTTCTCTTTGTTCGTGAACGCAGCGATGATTGCCTTCTGCTCCTCCGTTGAGATCTATGCAAAAAGCTGTCAGAACCGCACCGATGGACTGCAGTCAATAACCTACCGTGAACCCTGCAGATTTAGCCCATACACCTCCAGCTTTTCCCAAGATCGCGGCGTGAGTCACCTTCTTGGTGCCAACGAGATTGTTGTCTACGTATGCTGTGGATGAATGAGACCAAGAACTTGCCTGACGATGCGCCCAGGCTTACCTTGCCAGGACATGTTTATGAGGGTTTGAGATCGAGACTACGGAAAGGGCGGACAAAGGCGAGCTGAAACTGCGAGAGGAAACAGTCTGAACGCAATACGGAGATCGCCATGATATCGGCGTTGGAAAGCAAGCCGCATCAATGTCCAGGCGGAGCTTACATAAGCGAGTGGAACCACGGAGACTCATTCAGGTGCATTAATATTCAGCTCGAAGTTTGCGATCGGGATATCAGTGGGCACTGGCATTTCCTGGCCAGGTCGATGTCCCCTATTTTTTAAAAATCCTGGACAGTAGGAACTACTTGCACTGGATCATGGCAACAGCATGACAAGGTTTTTTGTTTTACATTGGGGCATTATGCTTTCTTACGTCTAATCAACACCTCCACTGGGCGTATATGCAATCGAGACGCGCAGATCAACGCCTTCATGGACAACACAGAATACAAAGAGATTTTTCTTCCTCGATGACGCATGCACCCCTCCAGATAGAGCCTATTAGAGCAGCGGTTGCGAAGTACTTCAGTTGGGCTATGCTATCGCACAGGTGGCAACCCATTGAGCTGCTGCTGCGTAACATCCAGGACTAGGTCGTGTATGATCTGGATCCTGTCGGAACCACGGTGAATTTGCAGATGTTCTGTAAAACTGCTCGCGATGCGGGCTATCGCTGGGCGTGGAGCGATACCTGTTGCATCGACCAGAACAACAATGTTGAGATCCAAAAATCATTCAACTCTATGTTCATCTGGTATCACCACTCAGCACTCACCATCGTCTACCTATCAGATGTACCGCCTTCGTCAAAGTCTGGCGCACCGGCGAAGAGCGCATGGAACACTCGAATTTGGACTGTCCCGGAATCACTCGCTCCTAAAGTCATTCTCTTCTATCAACAGGATTGGACTGTATATCTCAACGACCGCTCTTCCAACCACAAGGAGTCTGCCGCTATCGTGCAAAAGTTACAGGATTCGACAGGTATAGATGCACAGTCCCTCGTCGCTTTCCGTCTGGGGATGAGAGATGCCCGAGAGAAACTACAATGGGCGTCAAAACGTGTCACTACATTGCAAGAAGACATTGCATATTCATTGTTTGGCATCTTCGACGTCCACCTCCTTGTATTGTACGGCGAGAATAAACAAAACGCACTCGGACGACTCTCGCAAGAAATTATAGCTCATTCGGGTGATATTACCGCGCTGGATTGGGTCGGAAAATCATCCGAGTTCAATAGCTGTCTCCCAGCTGACATTACCTCGTACAAACCTCCACCGTGCACGCTACCATCTCTATCCGAAGACGAAATGCAGACGTGTGTGTCCACATTGGGAAATATTGTGGACGTGGAGTTGGCGTCAAAACTGTATAACCTTCTTGACATCGGCACTCCTCGTTTTGCGAACCGCAGACTGCGACTGCCTTGCAACGCATTTCGCGTCACAGAAGTCAGACGGAGACTCGGTCAAGACCAGGAGTCATGTTTCACTTATGATGTCAAGGCAAAAGGTCTTCAAGACCTATCAATCACTACGGAAGACAAGCTAGTTCAGATGTCGCCGAAACGGCCCACTCGGCAGTCATTCTTGCTCATCCGTCCGTGGAATCGTCATGACCTCGAGCTGCCTGATTTTGCGGATGAGATGATGGATGATGTGGATGATTGGTCGGAGCCTGGGTCTCCATCAGACGAATCGCACAGCGGGTATCCTGGAGACAATGAGCTGGTCGATCACTCGCGAGCGCTGAGATTGATCGTTCGCCTTGGACGGCCTTTTAGCGCGCTTTTGCTAGCTCAGCAGCGTGTCGGGGAGTACAAGAGGGTCGCTTCGGATAACAATATCATCGCGCAAGTCAAGGACATGGCTTCTGTTCGTGACATGATGGACGTCAGGACGCTAGAGATATTGTAGCTGCCTGCATTTCGAAGAACGGAGATATCTGACGCATTTTCATTCATACCTTGACAGTACCTGCATGGAACAATATCCCTAGGCATTTGTATTATATTGTACGCTGACTTACGACAGGAAATCAGACGACTACGATTGTATGATTGACTCGTCACTGAAGCATTAGCTGACTCCTGAGAAATCGTTGTCTGTCCCTACCGTATGCCGGCCCAGTCACTTATCCACGGTGCATCCATGATCAAGAAGGAACGACTGTCTTCCTTCTATCATAGTCTGGCTAGGGGAGACTACGGTGTGTTTTTGTCAATTGTGGTCGTCATTAATTCATTGCTTCACTTGAAATCCACCCGCAACAGGTCTTCGATCATCCAAGCTGCAGGAGCCCGAGTTACAGTAATATTTTTTTGTGTGTGGACAGTAGAGTACTTCAGTCGTTGCACAGCCAGAAAAAAACCTCGATTGCAAACTCCCCGCCATTTCTGGGCCATATCTAGAGGAATAACAAATGATGCACGGTTCTGCTATATATGACGATGTGACCGATTTAAGTAGAAAGAAAACCCCCTGGTATCAGATGATACACAAACATAAGTAGTACATACTTCAGTGCGTAAGAGGGTGATACATATTTTCGAAGAAAAGCACACTATATATTCGGTTTTGAATGGTTTGTTTTGAACATATCAGCGGTCTACGTCTCTATGTCAATGGTGATGTAAGACGAATCCGTGTGTTCTACTGTTGAAGAGTGTTGATATTGGACAGTGAGGGGGAAAAAAGGTAAGAGCTCTCGAGCCATGGCGGAAAATCTAGCGCCGGAACGCTGCCTCGTCTGCGATTTTCATTATTCCATCCGTCATCCAAAATGAATGATTTGCGAATACGGTCACTGGTAGTACGGCAGCATTCTTCGCAACAGAGCTGCCAGTGATTGAAGACTTGCCCCTGTGATGTAAAAAGCGCTTAGGAGGAGATTGGGCAGTGATGTAAGCCTGACTGGAGAGGGAATTTTAGGCGCTAGTGATGTGGATGGAGGGGGACTAGGGCAGCGTTGCATCTCCACGATGGCTTTTATAGCCATGGCCGTTGTAAGACCACGGTTTCCGATATTGATACCGGAGACACCATAATGATAGATCCACCCGATTTCCCAGCTTCCATCTTCGCATTGCAGAGACAACAAAGCGTGAATATCAACGTCGCTGCGCAGTCCAAGGTAGGCACAAACCCGGAGACGCATGGAAAGCGCCAGAGCGTCTCCCTTGGCCCCTATGCGCTCTTGAACGCGTTCAATCAGCAGCGGCTTTAAATCGGCTACCAAGTTGACGTCATTGCCGATTTGAAGCAGTCGGCCAAGGAAATAAAGGAAACACTCTGGGGTGGCGTAATATCGTGTGCCATCGAGATAAGCTCTGTGGAGGAGCACCTCACGTATCCAATGAAGGGTGCGGTTGAGCTGGTGACCACGCCCATAAGAATAGAACAATGCAAGTATATTGATGCACGCGACCGGATCGAACCGAGGTCGGCGGTGGTCAAAGTATAACTGTGATGAAGGTCGGCCAAAGTTTGGAAAAGGACAGCTGAATGCACATACCTGAATGATACCATCATCATCAATGTAGTCAAGCATTTCATCCATGACGGAGTGTGCGACGTCCTCAGCGCCGTTCAATATGGTCCACCCGAGGGAAGTGGTTTCCAAGTCAGAGGGAAGGTCTTCAGTACTACAAAGCACTGCTTTTCCTGATAACAAATAAGCTGACCAAATTATGGCGACAATAATCGTTACATACCTTCGAAGAAATTCCAAATTCGAGGCGTATCAGGCAAATCGACAAGACTCCTGACGTGTCGTTCATTAAAGGGGGGGGGGGGGAGGAAGAAATGCAATCTTCTTACCGGTCGTGAGTCGCCTCCAATATCAGAAGCTGAGCGAAGTTGTCCCGCAAAAGAATGCCGGTGTCAGTGACAGACTGGAGTTTCTTGGCATTCAGCGTCAAGTACTCTCTGCCCCTTTCGACAGGTTCTCCCAGTAGGTTATAAAGCGCGCGGATGACTTTACGGTTATCGTCGAAAATAATACCGCGCATTCCTAGCGAACGCGCAGATAGGACATTCTCTGTTTTGTCATCCACAAAGATGGTGCGGGAGGGGTCAGCCCCTGTGCTCGAAAGCACCGCCTTGTAGAAGCCAAGGGTAGGCTTCCGCTCACCCACCCCAGCAGAGGTGAATATGTCGTCGAACAACGACCAGTCAGCAAGCTTGTTACGAATATCTTCATAGTCGGGCGCAGAGATATTTGACATGGCGAACACACGTAGCATTCCGTTGGAGCGTGCTTTGAGGTGTCGAATAACGGAAATGAGGTCTTCGTTGGACTGCAGCGAGTCACGAGCATCTGCAAATGCACGACCAACCTCTGTTGGGTCTATAGAAAATTCACCGCCGACCCTAGCGTAACATTCGGCTTGAGAAATCTTCCCCCTCTCATAGTCAATCCATGGGGAAGAGGACAGAATGTTGCGTAGAGCCTTTGGTGATATAGAAGGTTTTAGTCTGCGGGGACCAAGAGAACAAAACGTCTCCGATGTCGAAGATGAGGGTGGTGTAATTCGAGGTAAGTGGCATCAGGATCAGTCAGGTGTCGTGAAAATCAAAAACAGGGCAGAATTGAGAATACGGACGGCTATTTGAATGCGCTGAGAATAGTCCAAGACAGTTTATTCGACGTAGTCTCGGTGCCCTCAGACGGGTATAAGGCTGCCAGATACTCGATACTAATGCCACAGTACATTAATGCATGTTACATCGATACGGCTAGTCGAACCGACGTGAATTTTTGTAGCATCGTGAGTATCTGGCAACTTTACACTCGTCCGAGGGCACCGAGAGCACGTCGAATAAACTTTCTTCTTTGTTTCGGACAAGCGAGAGCTGACAGGAGTTGACACCGTCTAAGTAAGTAAGATAGACGCCTTGCGGATTCTACACACATCATGTGATGTGACAAGGGTGTGACACAATCAAAAGCTAATATATGCCGAGTGGATGCCGAGTAGGATAAGTAGGCACCCTAATACTAAGGTGCATGTACAGTAACAGCATTAGAACATTAGATGTAAATTATATACCAATGAAATTACCTCGAGAACAGATTAAAGTCTTAAGTGGAGACTCGATCAAACTCTCGCATGATGGATTCTGGAAGAACACGATGGCCGCGGTACTTTTTGATTGACCATGCTGCCTGGACTCCATTCAGATAGGCGTCAACGAATCTCACGGTCTTCGCAAAGGCTTTTTCTACGAATTGACATTACGGATTGTGTCCCTGTTTCCTCGTTGATTTGTTAACCTTTTTCTGTGTTTTGTCACTCAAGTAACGCTTTATCACGTGATGTGTGTAGAATCCGCAAGACGTCTATCTTAGTAGTAGTAGCTTTACATAAGTATACAACGGTATCATAAATAAGTACTGGTCCGAGGAAAATGCCACTGTCAAGTATGACTGATTGATAATCGATAATAATCTACCAACCCAAAACACCCTGTGACAGCCTGGGACACACGGTGTTGATCTGATCGACGTTCTTTGCTTCTCGGATCTGCATCTCGTCTCTTCACCCACATCCCCAGTGTTTTTCATGTTCCGTACAACTCCCAGTGCTAGTCCTATGCACTCCGTCATGTCCTCGGTACATAGTGTCATAGCGTGCGTGTCCTGGGGCACAACTTCCAGCCGCACAGGGAGCATGTTCGTTTTCATTAAACAGTACAAATTGTAAAGAAACGAGTATGAGTACTAAAGTACGATCACCATATCAAAGGTTTTTATCCTAAGCAACGTAACTACCTACCGGAGAAGTAGACTGTCTCAAACGAACATCCACATCGCACCGGGGCACCCTTGTAGGTCAATGATAACTACATTTTCTGTCTGCAGCCTCAGCCACGACCGGTCATTGGGAGAGAGTGTGAAGAAGAAACACAACAAAGGGCCCTCGCGGATCTCGTACTCACGGTTCCCTCGAACCAGTCCGTTCAGGCTGTAATTCACTATCCCGAGACAATAGACCTCTGCCTTTGGTACCCATTGGCGGCATATAACTCGCACAGCGAGATTCCGAGGCTCTGATCGCCTGAGGTAGTCTGAAGTCGTCTGGGCGTGAATAGTGGCCACTTGATTCGGGCGGTCGAACACGACGTAAAGAAGCGGAAGCTTCATCTGCAACCCGTGTCTTGTCATCCCGAACGCATGATCACCACGGAGACCAGGAGTTGCTTCTCCGACTCTTCCCTCCACCTTCCCCATGTCAAGAGCCTTGTGCAGTTCTCTGAAGCTGTGCACATCAAAAGCGTCATAACCTTTGGGCGAGCGTGGTATCGCAGAGGAATATGGTGACGATTCGCCCGCCCATGCGAAGATATCCCAACTCCTGCATTGTTGCAAGATGATCTCCATCAACCGGAACCAGGATCGCTGACCCTCTCCATATGTTATCGGCATGCTGACATCGAATATGCCAATGAGGGAGTATGCCTATATCCTCGATGCGTGTGGTCGTCCTCTTTGATGCCCACCTCAACCTTTGGTGAACGTAGGAGATACCGGGCGAGAATTCGGTGAGATCGTGCGATCCAATCTCCGTTAAGCGAGTGATGGCAGTGAGAATATCAGAAGTGATTGGTGTCGATTTTTCGACGTCGGGTGTGGTGGATTTAGGGTGTTTGTCATCTGGATTGTCGCTGAGGGGTTCCCAATTTTGTCCGTAGAACTTTATCCTCTTCGGTGCAAGAAGTTCCTGCAGCGTCCATCCTCTGGTGAACCAAGGCTCCTGTACAAAGTCCAACACGCTGGAAGAGCATGCAAGATATGCGATGCAAACGGTGGCGGTACGGTACCAGCTGAACATCGCTTGAATAGCTTCATCAAGCTCCGCGCTGCTATCCTTATTGATGCAGCAAGTATCCGACCAAGCCAATTCACAGTCGTACTCTCTTGCTTTGTCGCAAAACTTGGTCAATTTGTGATATCCGGCGAGATTTTTCAACATATATTTTCGCGATTCGGACATGTCCTGGAATGTGGGCTCTCCGGTATTAAGCCAGCGGTGAGAGAACGTTGCAAATTTGACCTTGTGCTTGACCATTTTCTGTAAAGAATCTTCTCTCGACCAGGATCCTGAAAACCCCTTCAGGTCCTCCTCCGTGACGGCCTCGACTGCAGGCTTGTATATGTTGAATACCTCGCTCCGATCCACAAGCCTCATCTCAGGCACGTAGATCAAGTGAGCGGGCATGCTACTAAACACGTAGGACGAGAACGCATCCATGATGCCTTCAATGGCTGTGCCATTTCTTGATGGCAACTGGAGGACAAGTTCGGTCAATTGGACTTGTGCTATCCCAAATATTTGATTGACATACCGTCATCGAGCCAATATTGACGTGTAGATTCAAATCCCCTTGGATGAATGTTCCCGAACGGGCTCGTCCTGGTACAAGAAGCGTTTCTGAAGGAGTTGAAAGGCTGATAAAAGATAAGATAATGACAAGACGGCACGGCTTGCTACGACACGTGAAACGGGAAGAATGTACCAGGCAAGTCGGGACAAAACGAAAGAACGACTGTTTCCCCTCGTCCAAGGTCTACCTTGGCGAGACTAAGGATCAACGGTGGAGGGCAATCGGTGATAGAGGCAAGAGATACTGGAGCCTAGGCCTGGGATCTTAAGTGGTAAGAAAATTAAATTGTGATCACACGAGCACTAAGCGACACGGTTACGATTGCGCCCGAGTGTCAATGACGAAGGACGGCAACGATAAACGAAGAACCGTCGGTGCAGAGAACCCTTCGTCGTGGGCCGAAAGATATGTGACAAGGAGGCAGAAAACAACGTTCAGTGGCAGCCCGTATTCGCGATGAGAGTAGAGAGCGAGGTGAAGCAAAGGGATATGGGAAATGGGAAACGAGAAAGTAAGGTATGTACGCGCTTGAGAAAGTGTACGAAGGGGCTAAGGGCTTCCCTTAAGGAACGTGGACGTCGGTGGCGCAATCATTCTCGTTGCGTGGAGCTTTTCGGAACTCGTGCATGAATCCTTGAAGCACCGGAAATTAGACCACTCTCAGGGGTTATGAACGAGATCCTGGTAGATCCCACATCGCACTCCAGAATAGTGAACGGAAACATGAAAGGGCCGCGTTAATGAACTTGAGGAGTGCAACTGGAAAGAAGAAAAATGGCCCTACTCAACTCAACCAAGGCGTCTCTATCGTCCTGCATACTTTCTTCAGGACGCAGAACTAAGCAGCGGAGATTTGAAAGCGATAGGATTGGTCAAGACGGTCCACATATCATTCTATACCGAGGTCAAGCTTATTCGAGAATAATCATCATCCTACCGGGCATTTGGTGACGAGAGGGCACACAGCGCCTCGCGCTTCGGCACGTTTTAATACGGCACATAATAGAACACAAGCGCTGAGTGTGCATGGGGGATATAAGTCAAGAGTGCATAAAAATGTCCATTATGAGGCTATCACTTGGTGAACGACCGGATAATTTTAGCGGAAATATGCAAAAAGAAGATAGATCCAATGAATGCCAACGATAGAATGAGGACGACATATGGGTCCCTAACATGGAAATAAAATCAGTTCGATTAATACTACGTGTACAGAAACGTGACACGTACACTCGCAACCCTGGCGAGTCGTCAGTGTAGAGCTTCAGCATTGTCCCCGACGAGCCACCAGCTCCTGCTGCACGCGTTGAATTGGGTTTGACCTGCGTATTTGCAGCTCTCCGCCTTTGACAAGGTTGGGTTAGCAATGTGCAAACCGCGAATCAGACCTTGAGACATACCGAACCTGTGCGCCTGGCGGTCTTGCAACGGTACCGACCTTAGGGCTAACGGCGTGGGTTGAGCTTTCTGAGTCAGACTAAGCAACAGGTGAGTACAAAAAGATAGAAACTAGGTTGCTCGTTACGCACCATGCTGTTGATGGTGAGCTTTGAAGAACACGTATGGTGGAAGCCTTTTACAAAATGTAGTCCAAGTTCGTGGGAACATTCTTCACAAGTGATATTTCCTAATCCAGAACCACTACCTCCACTCGAGCGTCACAAACTTTTGTCCAGTCCAATAGAGTCCAATCTTCTGTGCTAGCTTGTTACCATGTCACTGGTAAGCCCGAATAATCATTACGAATTCGATAACGCAGATAAGCAGGAATATAACTCTAGATAAATGCCATCGTTGCCCGAGGATCCACTATCCTTGCTGAACACCAAGCCCCAGAGCAGCGAGACTTTTCGCATGGTGCATTGTTTCCTGTCTCATCTTGCGCTTCTTGACATAGTGGAATACATAGCTACGCAGACAATTCTTTCCAAGATCCCACTGAATAACAGCAAGTTAACCTATGTATGGGAACAGTATCTGTTCCATTACGTCTCTGAGGGAGGCTTCACTTTTCTGGTCATGGCAGATGACTCTGCAGGAAGGTGAGTCGTCTAAAGGACGTTTACTCAGTTTTGGCTTAATATTCTCCTAGGAAGATGCCATTTGCTTTCCTAGCGGACTTGCAGCGGAAAGTATGTAGCCACAGCACAATTTACCCCCTTGTTCTGATTCACATTGCAAGTTCACCGAACTCCCATCCTCCTCGTCCGCCGTACTAAGCTCCACCCCCGCATACGGACTTCAAGGCACCTTCTCTCCCACTATCGCATCTCTCATGCACACGTACAACACTGCTCCTCCAACGGACGAAGTTGCCCGCGCCCAAGCAGAGCTTAACCACGTCAAGGACATCATGGTCCAAAACGTCGAGCAGATCCTGAGCCGTGGGGAGCGCATCGAGCTACTCGTGGATAAGACCGACAACATGGCTACGCAGGCCACCGCATTCCGGCGCGGCGCCAGGACAGTCAGGCGCCAGATGTGGTGGAAGAATAGCAAGATACTGGCATTGTGTGTCTTGGTTGCGCTGGTATTTTTGTATATAATTGTTGCTCAGTTCTGTGGGGCTGGCCTACGGTGCGGCGCGCAGTCTTGAGTGTCTCGATGGTCTAAACTGTGCTTATTTACTTGTATTGCATAATATCCGGGCACCATATGCATATGTACTCTCTGGACATGTACTTATCGGCACTCATATATATTGGCCTTTCCGAGATATTTTGAAGGAGGATTGTAGACACTCAGACCCGAAACATCTTGATGCATCCGAGAACCAGGGATTGTCATCTTGTCCGTATCATATCTTGGCGTCAAGATGATGGAGATAAGACAACAGAAGTCGAAGATCGGCAGTGAGCGGGGAATCAAACATTCAAACACTTCATTGTACCTACTTACACAAACGTACAAACTCTACCAACCATATGCACGCATAATACAATACAAGTTTGGCATAACTCGAGACACGATGTAGTGACAGATCGAAGTATAGCATGGAATCCAAAAGCCACATCCAGTCGGTACAATCCATTATTAATATATTGATAGCTACACGGTGGCGAGTCCGTCGAACTCGCTCACATAAATAGTTGTCCTTGTGCGAAGTCCGCAAAAGGACACATCGACGGCTAGGGATGGGTGAATGAAAAGTCCAGAAGCGACAGTTGGTTGACACAGAAAGGCTGAGAGGTCGTAACATGCATCAGGCTGCTCCGGCGGTGACCGGATTGGACAACTTGGTCCTGCCAATACGTCGTTCGCGATGGTAGGGGTAAGTATCGGGTGTTATATTGGTAGCGTCCTTGAGGTGCTGCCACTCTGATTCCCGCTCGCGATCGCGGTCACGATCCCTGTCACGTTCACGCTCCATACGTTCACGTTCCAGTTCTCGTTGTCTTTCCCTCTCTCGCCTCTCCCTCTCCTGCTGCATCGCAACACTGCTAGCATGGACCAGCGTTTTCGGCACGGCTGGAGCTGGGTACCCCTCCTCAGGACCAGGAGTCGCAGATTGACTCGAGGATCTCGTCCGCAACGGCGTATGCACACGCGAACCGGAAGTCGTCGGCTTAGGGATCGTATTGGACGATGACGGTGGTGGTGGAAATGGTGGGGGCATCGGTGGTTCATCATGCGACATCGGGATGTGGAGGGAAGATGATGCCATAGGGCTGTCAAGGATATCATAGAGCTGGGCACGCAGGCGTTCGCGGTCCTTGTCCCGAAAGTCGTCGGTCGACATAATCTGGCGCGGCACGACCTGATCTTTCAATTTGGGTTCGTACGTATCTCCTGCGCGCAACTCGTGATCCCTGTTACCTACATCAAATGAATCTCGTGAATTAGTGTCCTTCATCCGATGACCATGTAGGCGATCCGAGGAGTAGCGGCGTGAGGGGGAAGATGTGCGGCTGGATTGGTACGACATGGACTGTTCCCGTGAGAGTCTGCGAGATGGTGAATGAGTACCACTGTGTGCCAAAGTGATGGCGCGCTCAGCCGAGGGATGGCGTGAAGGAGACTCATCACGACTCGACATCACAATGTCGTCGCGAGGACGAGATGTCGACAATCCAGACCAGTTGTCCGGATTGACAGTAGAGACAGATGAAGAGACGGAGGAGTCGGTCAACTGACGAGATAACGAGGACCGAGGAATGGGGATAACTTGAGATGTAGCATCACCCATCGGTTGGTCCTCGTCTGCTTCGGGTATCGGTTCTGGTTCCCTCTTGTTACATGTCTTCTTTAAGTCATCAATCTCATCTTCATCCACCAGAGCGCGGAACGACTGGATTGCGGAAGGCCAATTTCCGATTACCTGGGCGAGAGGAGACAAGTGGAACTCCTCTTCCTCGATGGCTTTCGCTTTAGCTTTGGCCTTCGCTCGTGCTTTCATGCTTAGAGAATCGTCCTCGATGAGCTTCTCGGGATGCTTTGGCTCCGTTGCATGGAGATATCGGACCTCGACTGGCCGCTGGAAGTCGGGCAACGGGTTAAACGCAATTCTAGCGCGTATGAGCTCCTCCCGGAGAACCTTGTTCTCACGCATTGTTGTTTCGAACTGTGGCTGTCATCAAAACAACTCTCACAAGAAACCACGAAATACTGACTTTGCTAAATGGCGCTTATGAGTTCGTGAAATAAATGAACAAGAATACGGCACTTACCTCCTCCAATGTGCGTTCAATTCATCATAGTGTTCCCTCAAACTTTTTTCTACAGCAAGAGCAGTATCTTTCTCATCCTGACGAATACGTTGCAGCTCCTCATACTTCACTTTCCCATCCACGAGCTCCGCCGTAAGACGCGACCGCACTTCCTCAAGAGCAATTTTCACCTCGCAGGTCCTTTCAACCTCAGCCACCTTCTCCCTTCTCATTTCCTCCAGAGCAATTTCCACCACGCGGGTCTTCTCAACCTCGGCTGCTTTGTCCTTTCTCATTTCAGCGAGATGACGTTGAGACTCGGCGAGGTTCCAGAGAAGCAACGCGCTTACTTTCACAGGGTTCTGCTAATTACGCAGAATCGGATGAAACTGGGACCATTATAGTATGACGGCACCAAGAACATACCTGGTCAGCAGACTGTGACTTATAGTACGTCCGACATTTTTCGATTACTCGGCGGAGCTCCGGAAGCTTAGCACCTTCTTTAACGACACGCGCGATATCGTTCTGGAGGGTACGTGCTTCGTCATCAGGAGGTGGCGAAGAAGAAGGTTCAGGGTTTTCAGGGACTTCCTCGATGGAAGCAGTCGTAATCGTAGGCGACTGCATGTCGATGTGAAGCCTGCGAACATCCTGAGGGGAAAATCGAGTCCGACAAAGGGGGCATATGTGGCGCAAAAGATGATCAAGACACCTTCGGATATGCAAGTGATGTGAAAAAGGAATCCGATCGATCAAGCGACCACTTACTTTTGGCAGAATACGTGCCCACAAGAGATCGAGTGTGGCGAGTTCCCGCCAGCTGTATAGCCTTCCATACAGACATCACAAGTGGATGATTTGTTGAGTACCAACATAGTTGGAAGACGATAGAGAGACCGGTGAACGACGTCCTGGAGGATCCGGGGGAAAGGGGGCGATTGAAGCCTATAGTAGCTTGATCGCCTACAAGTGGGGAAGGAGGTATCGCGCGGGAAGGGAGGAAGGGACTTGTTAAGGACCCACTCGGGTATACGGGGGAAGGAAGGGATTTAAGCCAACAAAGGCTTAAGGGCCAGACCTAACGTGCGTGGCACGGAGATGGTGTAAGGTTATGCAGGGGGCGAGCGAACGTCCATAACGTTGAGTACCGGATTATAAGAAGACACGAGGCAGCTAAGCGACGTGAGATCAAACTTCGCTGCTTACTTGCGGTCCTAGACAAACATGACCACAAACTAAGTTGGCACGATCAATCACCTGGATGGAGCTTCCGATCTGAGTTCGAACGCTCGCGATAAGAACTTCATCCGTCTTACCGTTAATGAAGAGCAGGAAACGCTGAAGGAAATCAGCGCCGCTTCCCGGGATTGAGTTTTACACCGAATTGGCAGAGACTAATTCTTGGAGAACAGCGCATGGATGAAGCACCCCACTTTATCGCACCTAGTTCAATTTCGGCTGCCTGGCATGGAGAAGGGGTGCCTATGAACAAAACAATTCGTTCATTCGGCAGGCTACTGCCAGATCTCATATAACCGGCCCGGCAGATAGTTATAATAGTCCTCGTGGTTCCAGCGTTGTGTAATGAAGTCGCTCGTTAAACGTTTTCGCCAAGAACGTACTGCAAAGAACGTACATATCGTATTTTGTTTGTCGTCTCGTTTAGTATACGTTCCTCACGTTAGCATCGAACAAAAGCAAGTTCCCTCAGTACGGTGGTGGTAAGTTAGACGGCCACAGTGCACGTGTCAACGTGTTCAAACTTCAGGATGTCCAGCATGTCAACCTAACTCTTGAACGTATCCTGCAAGGCTGGTTCTGACCTTCGGCACACTTCCGTTCTTCTGGATTACCTCTATGTTCCTTCTGGATCACTCCCAATACTATTCATCACGAGGAGCCATGGATGTTGCACGGATGGGCTGGAACATTCCGCATACGATAATCAATTCATTTTATCGTCCTTCGCTCGAGGTTGAGGGTAATTTGCTGAGGTGCTCGATGGCGACATGGTGTTACGAAGTCAAAGCGACACGGGCGTCTGCCATGTTTTCAAAAGGCGTTCGATACTGAACACGTATTTATACTATCCACAGGTTTCCTGCCCAAACTATCGGATTTAGATCCCCATTACCTCAAGGCAGCCCTTTTTTTCATCCAGTAGAGAGGGATACTCTGTTGACGCGCACCAATCCTCTTGACATCAATCATGATGCATGATACTCCTACTCTGGAGATCCCCTTGAGCGCAGTATTCTGAAACGAACCGTTGCCTTGGGCTGTCACCTCAGAAATGGCTGTACCCTTCACCAACTTCACCATGGATTCCAATTTGTCTTGCGGGTATGTTTTTTTTTTCCGGTGCCCCCTTCATTCGGATATTTCATTTATCAGTCTCGGCCCCTCGTCCTGCGCGGAGTGTCCTTTGTCCGCTTTTCCAGGCGGCCAAGCCTCCTTTTTGTCTTCGACTTATTCTGTGTCGGCAGTCTGTTACTGAACTTTCAACAGAATTTGTTGATTACAGCAGCTTACGGCGATTCAGCCCCACGTTCATACCATCTCCCCTCACGAGCCAAACTCCCGGACTATCTACCACCCCTGAGTTAATGCTTCACTCCCAAGAATTCGAGAAGGTTGTCTGAGTCAACACTACCCTTGCATCATCCTTCGAAAGTATATCTGTCCGATCTGCACCATCGATAGGCACGTCACCCATCGCGGTCATCCAGGTCCCATCGTCAATTATGACACTGCGCATTTATTAACTTGGCGTGGCTCTATGCCTCCTCGACTTGGAGCAGATCCAGACTGATACTCCGCATCATCTTGATACCCATTTCGCTTCAGGAGCCCCAGCATTACTATTCCGAGCATCCGAGCCGGGCGTACAGCGATGACCTCGGGGCCCGGCACTCATTCAGCACCGACTGGCACCGACTGGGTGCAGATGGCTATTATCAATGATATGCAGATGGCTATCAATATGCACCGATAGCTGCACCGCTGCCCCGATATAGTACCTTTAATTTTAATTATCTTCGAGATCAGTCTGGCAGTGCAGTGTTACCTTCCCAAGATAGGCCTGTTGGAAGGGCCACTATCACTGTCGGGGTTAATGTGAATGCCTTCGGGAGTTTCCGTGGAGTTCCGAGTACATACTGCTGCGGCGTGGCCAGGCGTATTTGTCTGTCTATGGTCTCCGAAGCTAGGCATGATCAGCGTCTTTTGCCTCCACCACACACGCTGCGAGCCTCGTGCCTTCACCGGTTATGCAAACATCACCACTGCTTGTCAAATGTCACTTGATAGCACTTGATCCGCACCACAAAACACAAGTCAGATGGTCAATGGTTCAAACTCCCACCCGCCACCTCTGATAAAGTCAACCACAACACACTTACGAACATAATGACACGCGTACGTACGATGTACATACGCATATTATGATACTGTTAGATGCTATCTGAACCTTGGTCTGCGTGTCAGTGCGTGGGGAAACAACTAGGCCAAGTGAAGTTAGGCATGGTCAGCGTCTTTGGCCATGCACATCACACGCACGGATATCCTCGTGTTTTCATCAGTTGAGACGACATTGCCGCTTCAGTTGATCCGCAGCTTAGAGCGCAGTATTACAAGAGCGTTACCTGCCCAACATAGGCTGTTGGAAGGGGCGCTATCACTGTCAGCATTTAATATTGACTATATCGTCATGATAAGGTTCCATGTATGTGGGCGTAGTGCGTAAGTTGGAGTCTAATACAGTCCTACTATGACGCTCAGGTATGGTCAGCGTCTTTAGCTGCACACACCACACGCACTGGGAGCCTCGTGCTACCTTTACTGCTACTTGGCAGGCGTCACTTGATCCGCAGCATATCCCATCAAACCTACTCAGATGAGATACATTTTAATACAATACAAAAATCGAAGCAGCAAAGGAGATAGATAACACAACAATGAACGGATAGGCAGATAGCAACAGACAGGGTCAGATCCTAGTAAGTAGTAATGAGTGACAGTAGAAACCCAGCGACGAAAACAAACGGAGAAAAGAAGGGTAATCCATATTCTAGATCAAATAACGAGATGAATCTAACCATTCATGAATGATGAATCATGTTCGGTTAGCCCACATATGCACGATATTGGGACCGCCTACGACTGGGGTAGGAGCGACGATTTCTGGCCCGCCGACATTTGTAAAAGGACCGTGTCCCCCACCTGTCAAAGGACCACCCCCAGCACCCGTAAACGGACGCGCAGTATGACCATGCACAGAAAGCGAAGCATCAAAATGGAGTGATAATGCGTTCGTATTCGTATATGAAGAACTGCCACTGGAAACGCGCGTTATCCTCCCTGCTTGATTTTGATCATACTCCCTCGGTTGCGATGTATGTCGACGATAGTCAGTGCGCTGGGTGCGCGAGGATTGGGGATGCCAGGTGTGATTTGGAGGGCGCGAGGTGTGATTTGGAGGGTGCGAGGTGTGATTTGGAGGAAACGAGGTGCGATTCTGTGGATACGAAGTATAACTCGAGGGATGCGAAGACTGTGCACGATACCCCCACTCCTCATCCGCACCGTCTTCCAGAATAAGGCCCAACATAGACGATATATCTGGTCCAACATTAGGCACGGGTATGACAGGCGTCACGCTGATATCTTCCCCATCTTCATCAGTGGTATCCTCGTCCGATTCTAATCGTCCTATTACAGACTCGCCAGCGATGCTCCCCTGCCCACGCACGCCTCCGTTGTGCAGCCCTAAGAGGCCAAGGCGATCCATACTATCTGCTCGTGAGGTGGGTACGGTTCCCCATGTGGTAGCGCTTCCTGGGCTCTCTGCGTCTGCGGATGGATCTAGGGGAGCGATGATGGCGCGAGGTCTAGGCATTCTGATTTGGGTATCGGTTGGACGGGATGGTGCGTTGTCATTTAGACGTGAAAGTCCCGCTGCACTATCATTCAGACGGGACGATCCTGCTACTGCGTTACCGTCACCATTCCCATTCGACCGCGATGCTCCAACGTCAAAACCAAGCACCTGACCAACGCTCTGCGGCACCGTTGCTCGGCGTCCCGCACCATTATCAACCGGAGTACCAAGCAAAGGCGCATCCAAAAGACCTCCAGAAATATTCTCTACTCGGACTGCATCCGTTACAGCCCGTCTCGGAACAGGCCGCGCTCGAGGCACAGGCGTATTTTCTCCCTGCAGAAAATCCGTGACTTGTTCTGGTGATTGCGTCTCCTGCAGCGGAAAAGATCTTTCGTTGTTACTGGCGGACGAAACGTACGGAGCGCTGACCAGCTGATAGCCCGATTCGTACCCCGAGCCATAGCCTGAGACGTATGCTGCAGCAGAGGCTAGGCGCGTGGACACATCATTCGCTACATCAGTGCTGATACTGATATTGTTCCGCTCTTTGCGCCTCAGCTCTCTTTCGTCGTCGGATCGCCGATCCTCGACGAGAGGACGCGTTGCCCAGGTGGGAGAAGGTGCGCGCGGGATGACGCGAGCACCGTTGGGAGGGATGTGTGCCCCGCGGGTCGTGGCGTTTATTTTCGGCTGAGACTCGGGTGCGCGGTTGTGTGCGGAAGATGCATGGGGCCGCCGCGTGTTGTTTGTCCAGCGCTCTTCTGGCCGAGGAGCCTCGGACGGTCTGGTAGGCTTGGGGGGATGCGAAATGGGATTGTGGGATGAGCTTGCTTGCTTGGATCCTGAAGCATGTGCATCGCCATTAGTGTGGGCGGCATCTCCCCGCGGAGGTGGTGCGGGATATGGTACGGCGCCGCCTAGGAGAGGATGCCTGGCAAAAGTGGGAAATCGATCCAGAGGCAAGGGCTCTGGAGGTGCGGGGAGGGGATTGCCAGTGTTGCGATATTGGGTTTGGGGATTTCGAAAACTTTCCAGCTGAGATTGCAACTGCGACAGCTACGAGGACACAATGTAAGTCCAACATAAATACCGCTGAACCAAATGATCACCTCTCTACATGAAGAAGTTGTTGAGAAAATATTCACTTGCTTACAAGCGGAAACTCACTGAGCATGTTCTTTCTCTATTTCCTGAATCCTGAAGAGCAGACTTTCTTCAACTGCGCGAGATGTTTTAGAATCGTGGTCTGCGTTTCGCTTGCTGTTGCGAAGTTGGTGGCGGAGGCGACGATGTTCTGTTTTTTCACGCTCGTGCTTATCTTGAAGAGCTTTGTATCGCTGGAGGGAAGATACAGCAGCTCGAAGAGGAATATGCTAAAAATGCCGCATATTGGAAATTAGAAATGAATTGGATGAAGTATTGGCGGCAAGCGCAGGTAGACTCACGGAGTTGGGGTCATCGGGCTGAGATTGCAGCCATTCCTGCACCTCGGTGACTACTTCGACGACATCTGCTTCGGGTGTGTCTTCGCCTGAGATTATAGCTACGCGCTGAAGGAGGAGACTGGAATGAGTATTGATAGCATCCTGTTCAGCATTGTCTAGTTCGGGTGGGTTTGCGAGGTGGAGTTTCTTGACACGTTCTGGCTCGAAAGTTTTGCGGCAGAGGGGACATGAACTTGGGGATAAGGAGCGAAGGCACCTGGGATTGAAGAGTCGAATATGAGAGGAGAAACATGATTGCTGGCCGTAAACTAGCCGGGAGTAGGAACGCACGTGAGACAGAAGATGTGACCACACGCTATTGCATGTGGAGAATTAGCGGGTTCTGAAGATATACAATAGGGATCGAGGCAGACGTCACAGCAACTTGCAGGATGGATGACAAGCATACTTAGTTCGTAAGAAAACACATCTACCGTCCTTGCTTGGCGAAGCCTGTCAACGTGCTCGCCCACTGGCACACCGCTATGATGACTCAGCGTCCTAATCTCAGCAGTGCCTCATTGAGCCCCTATCATAGCTAATGAAGAATCTTACGATATTCAAAGGGGAGAAGAACAAGTGGAGGTATTAGATGATGATGGATTGCCCTAAGCTTATATGAACTTGCAGCGCATTGATTTTTCATCCATAAGATCAGTCCTTCTTCTCAAGACCTCAAAAATCTTGGCATTGGCCAGGGGCGGTTGCGTTTCCACCCTGAAGCCATTGATGAACTTTTGTTTAAAACGAATCCACCAAGTATCGAAGGTGAGTTTACCTCCCTTTACGTGATATTTGTGATCATGTCAACATACGAGTAAGTGCGGAGGATGCTGATTATTTGGGGTATCACTGATTTCTGGAAGAGGATTTAATCTCAAATTCACGCAGTCGTTGATCCTATTCTTCTTTCAGTCGCCAACACTTCTGCCAAACGTCATGCTGAAGATGTGGTGATTCTTCCGAAAATGAGGCTGCCGAATAGGTGGGATCATGACGGCGGCGGCATTCTGATCCACAATCCTACGTTGACGACGGCATGGCCGTCTGGAAGTGTCGAAGGTGTCGTTCAAGTTAACCCGAACAGCGGCTTTGACTACACAGGTCCATCTTGTTTGCATTGCATGACTATCTTTTAACGTCTATGACAGGAACGTTACTGAGTATGTGTTGTTCAAGTTCTTGGAATTATGCATTGATGGTGACAACTAGTCGGATCTTCCTTGTCCATGTAAACTTCGGAATAGAATACTGCCACAAACACATGCCGGAGGCTGTCGGCCAAGCGGTGATAGTGAGTGAACATGCAAAGTATGAAAATTTGTGATATGATATTGCTTTGCTTACAATCTCCTTCAGGCAAGACGTAGTTCATTTCTATTTAACGAACGGTGCTCACGGGTTTTCGCAATTCTCACTAAGGATGCTGAGGGTTAACGTGTGTACTACGCATCAGATCCCCATGACTTCAGCGAATAGCGGCTCCGAGCACAACCTGAGGATGCACTGCGCTCGCCGTTCTGGGAGATTGTGGAATTGGCATTACAATGGGTCAGCAAGGACGGCATGTCAAATTTCCCGAATTAACTACCTACATATGATCTGTTCAATAGCTTGCGCCAACCAGAATATCTTCATCCAAAGGATTGTACTTTCTCCAAAAATTTGATAGATGGGTCTAACTTGAACGTATGGTGGATAGTACTAAGGTGATTATTCAAGCAATTGATGTTTGGTCCAAGTACTTATTGCAAAGTATTGACTGACCTAGTAGTTACTAGTTAGCATATATGATTTATTCGAATGTTGACATGTCACGGTGTTAGCATCAACTTGCAAAATAATGATCGACTCGATTCGACAATTGGTTACATCTAAAACAGACAACAGTGCTAAAATTATACGGCGCCGATGGTCCTTTTGCCAGTGTGTGAAGAACATATTTTCAAGGGGCGGCTTTAACTTCGCACCCTGGAGGGTCTGCAGATATGACGGGGCCAGCGTGGACCCCAAGATGTCCTGGCTCCTCGTTCATACATCCAACTGGGCCACCTTACAGCAGATCTGGACTTGCACTCACCCACTGACTCAGTGAATCAGGGACGTCCTCAATGAGAGAAGTCTTCGCTAGGCATAGTGACTCTGAGGAGACAACCTCGGATAAAGATATAAGTCACCCCCTTATCCTCCGATGCCACTGCTCATGTGCTTCTAGCCTCCGAGACGTTCGCCGCACACGCTGATGACGATGGGATCCCTGTCATTATATGACGTTCTCAAGACAAAGCGGCCGTTCGGCTCCGCCCCTGTCGATGGCGAGGACAAACTCCGGCGAACACTCTTTGACCTCCATCGGGCTTACTGGGAGTTTGAAAGCAACATCCAGCTTAGCAAGAAGCTCGATGTCTCGAGTGTTGCTATGGATACTCCTGAGAGCCAGCAACCGTCTTAAAGATGGGGATAGTCCATCGCGAATGTTACTCGTGGTATCTTGCTGCGTTGAGAAATAAATTGAAAATTGCAAACATCTCCTGAAGGCAAACGCAGTAATAATTTCATCCGATGTGGTTCGTGCGCACGATACCTCGGGTTCTTGGTCAGCGAAAGTCTTAATTAAGTCAGGACGGAAGAAACGCAGATCCAGGTTGATTATGGCCGAGCTCACCCAATGGTTCACGCAGCTATGTAACATTCAAAAGCCTGATATATTTGGTGGGTGATGGTAGTACTAGACAAGGACTAGATGTGCCTTTAATCAATGCCACAGAATTCACGCAGGAGGTTTCCAAGAGTCTGGTCGAGGCAGCAGGGAAATTTGATCAACTCCGCAACGAACTGTATATCGTGCAATCAACCACTGTTCGACGCGAAATAAGAAAGATGACTCACTGTCGCGACATGTGCAGTCTGTCAAGCTCATCGAGAAGAGTTAATGGCAGAACTTGTCTGAGGTGAATGTCTATTGGTACAAGGCGCAAAGGTGAGTCATGGGGCTGAATCCTGGATGCAAAGCAAACGACCGATACTCACACCCGCCTTACAATCAAGACCTGGGCAGCAAGGAGTGATGATGTTGGCGCAAAGCGAGTATTTAGCCAGGCATGTAGCACCGACAGACATAGATGTTGTCAAAGCAGTAACAACAGCGAGGAGGAATGAGAAACGCATGGCTTGTGCTAGGTAATATGGTATCCGTCAAGGGGGATAATAACTCTGAAAATGGCAAGAGGAAGACGGTTTGCTTTTAAGATGGTGTTTTTGGGAAGTCCTCGGCAGTTCTATCAGACTGGTTGCGCCCGGCGGACTGACGAGCAGAACCACAGGGTCGGCGGATAAACAATCCAGAACATGTGGACTGTAGACGTATGAACTTCAATACAACCTCTAGTAAGTAGTGATGGAAGTGCACCTTGTAGGCAATGTCGAGAATACCATATACATGTTGATCACGGTTGAATGCACATACGTGCAGAAGGGAAAGGTAGAATCTGAGACCTGACATATGGTCCGGGGGTCTTGGTCACCAGACGAGTCGGGGGAACTTAGGGCCTCCGTGGAAATAGAACTGCCTCGACCCTAGACATAGACTCCATGAAGCACTAGACTCATCCTTCGAATTACACGAGTGACGATATACACTTGGAGCTGGGGGGAGGGCATTAGTATTTGGCTGAACTACGACCGAGTGAATATTGATGCAGTCCGACCGTTGGCAATGGAGGCTTGACGGTTATTCCAAACTCCAGACGGACATTAAAGTAATGGGTTTCTTCTTCCAGCCATGATCCCACCTCCAGATCCCTTACAGGGTCCTGACGCGCATGCACGGATAACCTGTCTGTAGAACTGTACACCAGGGTTTTAAGTATTCGTGCATGCCAGTGCCAGTGCCATCGCCAAGACCCTTCACCGAAGGAATCTTAGTGCACAGTAACATGATCTAGCGGCGCCTCTGGCTAGATTTTGCGCAACAGGATCGGATATAAGCGGACTATCACCCGGTGACTTCCGAGTGTTTGCGAAGATTCTGTCAGACCATAGACAAATGAACATGACTCCGCGTCAAGGTGGTCAATTCCTAGATGACCTCACTTGCAAACTATTACTGATGAATAGTTCTGAATTCCTATATTTACATCAAACTCCCAAGAGACGCCCCTACCTTGTCAATCTTTACCCAGCACCGGCCGAGCCGGAAACCGAGCTCGACCTTCCAGTTCCGCGACTCGCGGCAGTTGGTGGGATCACCTGCACCTGGAGTAACCCATGTAGTATGACCACCTAATCAAGGGGAGACATGTTTCTAGTATATGCAGAGGGCCGAATCTCGATGTAATTGGATACAACCGGTTTCACTGTTCAGAGAACATTTCCTTTTCCCCAAGCGCGTTCAAATCAGCTTCCCCCATACAATCTCAAACCAACAACAACTTTGCCGCAGCACCAACATCACCGACTTTCTCATTTTCGAAATAGTCACGGTGCACTCCTTTACAACTGGGCTTCTTTGCAACATACGATGTAACACCATTTTGCGAGATTATTACCTCCGATATGTTAGTTTGTACTTCTTGCTTCTTGCCTTCCTCGTCTCACTGCTTGTCTTTCCTCTGTCACATAATCTTTGTGGCTGATACTACGGACAACTCGTCTCGCAGGCGGCTGTCCATCTCAGTATTAATTACTATATCTCATCACCCGTATCCTCCTGTACTTACTGATACTAGTGTTTCTCTAAAGTCATGCATTAGGACCGTGGATTTTTGCTTCGTTCAGGAATGTCAGCGCAAAACAACTCTGTGCTTCTTGACTTGATCTGCCCCGACGGGCCGACTTCCAGGACGCACTGTTGCTGTTCCAGTCCCCCACCTTGTCCTTCGCATCATCACTACCATGCCTTTTCTCCAAGCTCAGCTGGCAAGGGTTCGTGGACCCTTCGGGAAGGTATGTATGATGTTTTCTCGTGTACATTCCCTATGTTTACGTGGGTCTGTAGAAACTTCCCATTTCGTCTGTCACAAGAGACCACCTAGAACGATTGGGTGTGACACAGGGGTCGCTAGATTTTTATGAGGGAGCCATCGTGAGGCTCGCATCCACTGGGCCGCCAGACCAACTAGAGGCGCTCGCCGGACGACTGGCACAGATCCTTAATAACATCAGTATGGATGTAAGCAGTGTCACCGGCACACTAATAATGGGCGGCAGTACTTACTTATAATCTGCAAAGAATGAGAGAGGTGCACGGGTGCTCATGGATGAGATGTTGAGGTCTGCAGTGCATACTGCTGCTCAACCTTTCCTTGCTACTGTCATCGTCCCTGATATGAAACTTGCAATAGATACAGGCGAAGGAATCACCATCCACCACCCTGAGACGGGTTACCAACTATCCATCACTGGCCATATTGATTATACCCTCGTCGGATGTCTACCAGAGAATAGAGGTGCGTGTAACGGAATTATATCATTCTTTTTATCAAAAATTATGTATATTACAAACCTCCTCCGCGACTCTCGTCAAGATTTACAATCGAACACCCTCGCGTCCAAGAAGACTGGAGATATCCTCATAATGGAAGTGAAGCCTGCTCGCAGCAGCTGACAATCTGGCTCATTACCTCCCTGAGGCAGTCGCCCAAGCACTCACCTTAATCACGTACAGCGGGTAAGTAATACCATAATACTATAACGATAGTACACTAACACTTGCGGCGTGTTCCAGCACAGACAAGGTGTACTTCTGTCTCACCACAGGATTGACCTGGATCTTTGTCATTCTCGTGAAGAACGGCACCGGTAATTTCGTATATTACCATTCTCAACCTCGCGTCATCGACTGGCGCTTGTTATCATCGAGGTCGTACGGCCCAAACACGCTGCGCTCCCTTGACCAGGTCATGAAGCTCATACAGGAGTGGCTTACGCCAAGTAACGGGTCATTTGACCTACTTTTTCAACTTGCGCCATCAGTAGACGAATAACGGCATAATACCACCTGTTATTGTAATATATGTCTTGTTCGTTTGCAGATAAAAAAACTAAGCTGAGGTAAGGAGACACTACGATGAACACTGGCATCCTGGTTCAGGCACGCGGTAGATGAAATCGAGGGACAGCTAAAATACATTTAGCATACTGCGGTCTCTCATCGCGGGGAACTATACGCCACAGCATCCAGTTCGCTGGGGCCGGCGCCCCTCCAGTCGCAGCTGTCGTTCCCGAGTGTGATGGGGTGGCCTAGCCTCAGAACAGTCAGCAGCTGAAACGGATTATGACTGGAAGAAACCGAGAATGGCAACATATTGTACAGTCATGAACGGGCCTGCCAGTGCATGCTGGGCAACTGGTCGCCAAGTACACGCGAGATGTCTCCAGCGATGTCGGTGCAGACGCACAGCTGAATATCTTATGTGCTGCGAAGGCGGGTACAGGAGTGGCAGGAACCTCGGATATATGATGTGAATGCAGTCTGCACAGCTGGCGGGAGCCCTCACGATCAGGGTGGACGAAATCTGAGGTGAAACGCACCACCAGTCGGGGATACCGCGTCCGATAAAGTACTTTCGAGCACGGCAGTGACTGCTAACTCGACGAAAACGCAGCGCAGCGCAGATATATAGCTGTGCAGGGTAGTTCGATTTTACAATGACCGGGCGGTAATCTGAAGATGTGTGAGCGGCGTGGTTAAGTTTTATTCGGCGAACTTACCCGACCACTGCAGTCACTCGGGCATAGTGCTGTTACGGAAGTGTGAACTGCGAAAGCGGCTTGTTCATTTCATTAGTATCAATGACCACAAGCCGGGGAGGTACAGTCCGTAAAAGAAGCGGAGCGCTGTACGAGAGGGTTTCAGTCGGGAAAACCATTAAGAAGTTTGATGCAGTGTCGCGTACGTTCACGCCCATGTTGTAGTTCGAGGGAACCGGATGCTCGGCCGTTGGGGGTGGGATAAGGACTTTGGTAGCGGCGAAGTTTTGGGGCATCAAGCAGTGGGATGATATCAACTTTGGAGAGGAGGCTGGAAGTTGAGAAGTTCTTTAGTTTCAGAGCCCTTGTAAACTAGCAGATCGTGCAGAGCTGGTTCTCTGTGTGTTTGCTTAGCGAACGAGAATTTGGATGTGGACCATTGTCGAGCTGCTGTAGAATTTCATCGATAATCACAGAAAAGGCAAACGTACGTTAAATATGGCTCTGTAACTTGTGGTGAGACTTTCGCAGTACTTACTGTGACAGCATTGACAAGGGTCAGAGAGCGCGCCTCCAGTTTGTTGTACTACTTGCTCAATGAAAGCTGTCGTGTGGCAAATGCATATGGTAAATAGAGCGCTCTTGCTCTGGATCGTGAGGCCTTGAGGTGCGAAACGATTTGTCGCCCGAGGTTTTACTATAGCTCGTAGTCCAAGTGCGTCAAAGTGGTCTGACGCAATCAAACATATTGCGGTGACTTGACTTTGCTTACCAAATGCCCTCCTGGTCCGTGCGCAGTCAGGCCAATATAAAAGTAGACTGGTTAGGATTATAATTCTTCATACTTACCTTGATGGCACAGGCCTCTTCATGTCTCAGGTTCGTGGGCCGTGGAGACCTTTCATAGCACGGCGACCTTGTCCATACAGAGGGTGTCTACGGTTTGTATGAGCTTCGGTTCATGCACCGTCTCAATATTTTCCTGTCCCACCACGGCCACTCTGGCTGGGTGGGCCTTTCTTTTGGCTCCTTTGGCGTCCTAACCCTAACCCTAGTGCATTATCAGAAGAGGAAAGATCGCCGGTAGTGGGATCGACTTCAATCATTCATCTCAAGTCTCTCAGGAACTTAACGTGCCAATCTACTGAACTTTGTTGTTGAATCAATGTTAGATGACGTACCTACACGTGTTCGTTGAAAATCACATAAAAGCCTTGACATATAGGCGCCATGTCTCTACTCTGCTTTCATCTGAACGATGGAAGCCTTCGACGTCGGTTTCACTCAATCACCCATCAATGCGAACTCACCCCACATACATCGGCTACCGGTGGAACTTCTACAGCACATATTCTTGCTCATCGTCAACATGTCGGACTGTCCTAGCATTTTCTCGTATGGAGATACCACTATCTCCGCAAATGTTACCAGACCTCCCCTACTCTTCACTCGTGTGTGCCATTTTTGGCGAGTTGTTGCACATTCAACGACAGTGATCTGGTCGCGCATCAAGGTCACCCTTTCAGGGCGAGTAGAACCATTGAAGCCGTTTCTTCCATCTCTCCTCCAGTCGTGGCTCGCCCACTCTGACAGTCAGCCTCTCACCCTTCACATCATATCCGGAGAGCTACCCGTACGCGTCGCACACGTCCCGTACCCGACGACAATTTTGCTACTGAGTCCTCAGGTGCAGATTCTCAACTCCTCGAAATCCTTGTTTCTGAGAGCAAGCGCTGGGAATCGGTGGCTCTCACGTCATCCATGGAAGACTGGAGTCGTGATGTGTACACACCTCAGTTGAGAGCCTTGCGGTGTCGCTGGTCAGAACTCAGCTGCTTCAATGCACCAAACCTCTCTGACCTGAATCATCACTCATCGATGGCCACCTAGCGTGGAATTCAGACCTACCCCCACCTGCAACAATCTACGCCGTCTCCACCTCCAGATCGGTTCTGCTCACGTCATACACGCCAGTTTGACTATTTTCTCTCACCTGAAAACCATTACGGTGGACATGATTCTAACGAATGGTCGTACTCCAAGCTATTGCGAGTCAATTACGCATCCTTGCCTTGAATCGATCACTCTCCCCCTCTACTCGAATTCTTATCAAACACACGAACTTGTCAAGACATTTGGCGGTCCTTCATGCTCCAATGCTGCAGAAATTGACGCTCATTGCAGAACCAGGAGAATGGCAAGTTGCTTGTATTATGGAGGCGCTGGCAGGAGCGTCTTGCGACATACGGGTGATAGACTTTCATACGGCCACACCGCTGGGAAAAGTTGACATGGATATTATTGAGCCGTTGTTTTCGGTTGTGAAGGAGGTCACTATCGAGGGGCAAGTGCTGCGTCGCTCTGTCAGGTAATAGTGTCCTTTGCTCGTAATATGGTAGGAAAGCGTACACATGTTACAGTGATGAACGCGATATATATACAACATTAATATTACTGTGTTGAAGGAGCTCGAGATAAATAGGCAGCGCGTATCCCGCACAAAGGGTCAGTGTATATTTGTTGTGTTCGAATTTCGACAGGGTCGATTCTAGAGTAACTTGTACTGCGGTAGAACCGTGCGCGGGACCTTGCAGTTCAGAAGTACGAAAGTACAACCTTCCGCCGGCGCACACGGCAGTTTGAATCGTGACCCCCCTACAGCCGGCGCTTGTGTCCTCGTCATAAATACTTTGAGTTCTTTCTGATTTGTAGGTAGGTAGTTATAAGTTCGTCAAGCATTGCATCATGGTACATGTTACTCGACTCTCAACATTGTATCGATTGAGGGCACCTGATAATACCAGGGGGAATGAACCATGTAGGAATAACATACAGTGTATCACAGTGTAAGCTAGCAAGACTTGATATACTAAACCAAAGGCGAGAATCATAATAACATATAAATATCGACAATTGTTCCGTCATACTATGCATGGTGCTGAGATCAACGTCCGAGCCCATTAACTCTTAGAACCTCACAAGGACTCTCCGTCAAGCATCAATCTCTCAGCTCAACAACAAAACAAACCCCTCACCATAACCCCTTCTCCTGCAAAAACTTCTCCACAGTATCCCAAAGCTCCTTCGCAAGCTCCTCATCCTTCGCCGTCTTCGTCGGCTCTGCAATCTTGCCTACCGGAGTCAAATACACTCCCTTGTACTTCTCGCGATTCTTGGCCACTTCTTCCGAAGCAGCTGCAAACACCGAGTTATATGCGCCCTCGTCTTGTTGCACAAAGAAGAGGGACACGATGGGCTTGATGATGAACTTGAAGTTGGCGAGGGGCGGTTTGTCGGTGAAGGTGTTGACTGCACCGGGGTGAATCGGGATGACGGTGATGGGGGAGCCAGCGGCGGTGAGGCGTCGTTGGAGTTCAGACGCGTAGAGCATATTTTGGAGCTTCGACATGCCTTGTAAAGGATTCTGTGAGACTGAAGATACCGAGAATTGAAAACCGACGTACAATACCGCGCGAAGGAAGGGAAAAACGAACTCTTGAGCTCGTCATTGAGTTCGTCAAGGTTGCGGAAGCGAGGTTGCCCTGATACGAATCTATGCCCATCTGAAGCGACCTGGGAGGTATGGAATCATGAACTTGTGGAACGAGTATGGTGAGTGGATGCACGTACGACGATTATGCGAACATCTGAATTAGGTTCTGCTGCTGTTTGATCCAACAGCGGTTGAAGGCTGCGTGTCAGGACGACGTGACTGATGACGCTGGGATGAATATAGGTGAGTGTACTTCGGACATGTTTTCAGAAGACCCACTTGACCATAACTAGCTCTTGAACTCCTGTAATTATGTATAAGTGCAGACCTTTACATAGTGGGACCAAAACTTACCATCCGGCGTCATGGCGTAATTCTCAACCAACCTATAGAATCATCTCAGCATCAGCTACTACATCTGCACGAGGTAGGCAGCTTACACGGCTGCATTCTCAACTGTGATTCATTCAGCACGCCGAAATTATGAATGCACAAGAACATGTACTGACTCAGGATATCCAACCTCTTCTCCAGTTTCATGAATTCCTCTGCCGTCTTCTTCGCATTCCGAGGATCCTTCAAGTCAAGTTCCAGCCAAATAACTTCGCCGTTGCCAGGACCCAGCCCTTCCGCTTTCAGTTGCGCAATGGCTGCCTCTGCCTTGCTCTTGTTGCGTGCGGCCATGTACACCTTGGCGCCATGACGTGCAAGGTGCTTTACAGTTGAGTAGCCGATACCTGCACTACAAAACGACTGTGAACAATAACCCGGGTGATGGGATGTGACATACTAACTTTCCGCCTGTAATAAGGACGACTTTGCCAGACAAGTCGGGGAGGTCAGTCACTGGATCGAAAGACTTTGAGAAGAAACCCATGGTGATGAGAGAATCAAGGGGAGAAAACAGCAGCCGCAGGTAAAGCACTTGGTTGTTTATATAGATGAGATACTTCAAGTTATTGCCCGACGAAATGCTTTGTCATGACTCATTACGTACTTACACGACCTTAGACGTGCACGGTCAGCTTGGGGACACCCACAG
This sequence comes from Suillus paluster, assembly GCF_016628075.1. Lineage (NCBI taxonomy): Eukaryota > Fungi > Basidiomycota > Agaricomycetes > Boletales > Suillaceae > Suillus > Suillus paluster. The sequence continues at coordinate 17,413 of NW_024537713.1, read as the reverse complement.
TACTACGTCTACTAAACTCCGGAAGTGTCGGAAAAGTCTGATGCGGAGTGATATCGACTCTTTTCCCGTCGGCTTAATCATTAGGGGTCCTCAAAGTTGGACGCCCAACGTCCGTCACAAAAAAAAATTAGTCAGACTAAACACAAGTAAATATTGAGTATACACAACGATCATATCTCTGTTTTCCCAGTCCGTCGGAGGCTGAGGCGCACGATTTCAACTGCGTCGGCACAAACTACTTGCCATCCGGTCATCACGTGCACGCTCTGGCACGCACAAGCGAGGTAATTTACTACTTATCTCTTTTGAGGATTACCTATACGACTGGAAGCAAAGCTTGCGTGAGTCCGTAAGTCAAGGTCAAATACATATAAGTTATACCCGTTGCTGGGTGCTGAGCGAGCGATCCTTCATACACTTTCAGTAGTGGTATCTTGTAGTTCAATTCAGTTGTCATGTACATCGACCTTGACCCGAAAACCAGTGAACTCTGCGCCAAAAACAAACATAGTAGGTGATTTCCAAGACTTAATGATACATAAAAAAAGCATACACAGGGAAACTAGATGTTCGTTTCTTAGTAGTTAGCATCCTGCTGAATGAGCTCAAGAGCTTGCGCAGAGCGAGCCTTGATAGAGCACTTGAAGGGTTTGGGATGGCTGGAGTGTGTATGTCTAGACTAGCATGGTAGACCCGATGAAATCGCAACATACCTGATTGTACCTGATGAGGGGTCAACCTCAGGGGTGATCTCAAAACCGTTCTCAACGACCTTGGAAATATCAAACACGGCGAGTGACCTCGCGGAGGATATCCAGGTGGACGCATCAGCGAGGTGGAGGCCTGCAAAAGAAGCGACGTCAGAACTGTCTTCTTCTTTGCCGCCTTCTGAGTTGACTAACCTGGGCAGATACTGCGGAGCAAAAAGTTAGCATGTCGCTCAAACAGAAACTTCATGGTTACCGTCTGCCAAAGCCGAAGCAGATCGTACGAGGATCGGTCTCAGGCCCCTTTCCATCCTTCGCTAAAAAGCGTTCAGGGTCGAATTGCGAGGGGTTAGCATAAGTCCGTGGGTCATTGAGCATGAACCTGTCATTAAATTCTGTTGATATATCAAACACGAAAAAGTGGGGGTACCAACCAAATATTAGCGATTATCAAGGAACCTTTTGGAATATAGTATCCGTCATGGATGTCGTCATCAGTGACGCGGTGGGGGACACCTGTCATTGAGACACTGCTCGGCAAGTAAAGAATGCGATAATGAGATACACATACTGGTAGGGACAACAGCATTCCAACGTAGGACTTCTTTCACAAGGGCCTCGATGTAGGGCAGAGACTCGCGATCGGCGAAGGATGGAAGACGATCAGGACCAACAACGGCGTCTATTTCAGCCTGAGCCTTCTTCTGCACATCAGGGTAAAGAGTCATAGCTAGGAAAAGCGAGTAGATTGTAGAAACAGTCTGAGAAATCAGGAGTTAGCCTCAAAATGTAATTAGTATGTAGGAAAGGATTAACCGTGTCGGCACCACCACCGTACAGAGATGCAGCAGACCATTTCACAAGGTGTTCCTCTTCCGCAGACAAAGTACGACTTTCCAACAGATTCGAGGTAAAAGACTTCTGGGCGATGCCAGCGGCCTGTAAAATTCAAACTTCAACTCATGATCGCAAACCTACAACTATTAATTACCATCTGATCCTTCACGAATTTGTGGGGTGCAGCAGCCAGCTCCTCGACGGTCTCGCGCCATTCACGGGCTATGCGCTTGAAGCCAGCGCCAGGGAACCACTCGGGAACCTTGGCCACTAAAGATGGTAAGGCCATTGGAAGTAAATCAGAATGCTGTAGCCCTACAGGATGGCACGATGTCAACCATGAATGCACCGGGAGCGGTGGACCGCGAGAATCTGTCCACAGCGCGGTCTGCAAGGTCGATGAAGGGATCGTTGTTCTCCTTCACTTCATAACCATGAGAGATGCGTAGAATGATAGCGCCAGCGGTGCTATACAAATTCAAGGTCACGTTAATGCAAGGAGAAATAACACATACTGTCGAACGTGTGCCTGTAGCTGGTCGGGTTTTGCAAGCACACGCTTCAGGAACCGATGTGTCTCAACCTCCTCGATCGGGTTGTAGACATCGAGGGCAGCGCGACTGCCAATGACGCGATGGAAGTACTTGCGTGACTGGCGAAAATGGTCACCATAAGGAAGGAGCGTCAAAATGTGCTTCAAGCCAACAAGTTCGCCAGCCATGGGAAAAACAGGACGATCAGAGTACATAGTGCTCTTCTTGTCCAGCATGTCCATCGCGATCTTGACAGAGTTCACGACAATAATATGCTGGCCCAGAACCTCGATATGTGAGATATCACCTGCAGACAAGTCTATGAAATGCATCATTTTGGCAAAACGGGAGGCACTCACCATACTTTTTGCCCCACTCAGCGAATGTGAGCCAGGGCTTGATGTCAGGTATGTCTAGGACGTTCCCAATGAGAGGGAATCCCGAAGGACCAGGTGGATATGGTGCAGGATTCTTCTTGGTGAACGCCTGCTTTACCACATACACTCCGATACCAGCAAGACAGATGTCCAGCCAAGTTATGTTGGTGAGTATCGACATGGTCTACAAGCAGATAAGCAAGTAAAGAGGACGTGGGACGTGTATTAAACTGTCCAGAGCCACTCCCCTCGAGATTATGTTTATTAATCAAGGTCTCCTTTTTATTTTTGTATTGTTTTGACAGGGAATCATGTCTGCGGGGCCCGAAATCGCTGCCTGCTGCAGAATTACCTCCTAATCGCCCAGTGACAACCACTGGTCGGAAGCCAATATAATCTGCCGAGTCTAGAAGCACAAAATCCGACGGATGCTACGGTATAGGTAGGCTGCGGCCATGAACTTGACCCGGTGATGTCGGACCTGTCTCTCAGGCGATTATCTTGAGCATCGGGTGGAGCAAAACCTACAAAGTAGACGTCATGGGAAAACTACAACCTGAGACAGCATCCTCACGACTGAAAGTGGGAGTAGAGGAGTTTTGAAACCCAATTCCAGGAATTGTTACTCACTGCATGAAAACAATTCCGCACTTGGGGTCCTTGTTAGTCTCGATACCAGACATTATTATCCCAACAGCACGTGGAGGTTCTGAGGCCGCTGGGTGCAGCGAGACGCGAGAGTGTTCCATATCCAATCCACATCCGAATCAGTGCTGGCTGTAGTTCAGCCAGCCGATCAACTTGAGCTTCGTTGAACTTCCGCCCTGGCGTGTTACGTTATGTAATATTATTCTCAGGGTGCAGCGTTGCCAAACTCTCTGGAGCATGCTACTTACGCTGGCGCTAATACGCAACCACCAGTGGATCATCAGGAGGCATATGAACAACACGTAGTCGGTACAGGAGGCTGTTCAGCTCTTCAGGGTGTCGGTTGAGGAAACTGTAGTATGCATCCCTTGATTTGCCCTTAGGTTTGATGCACTTGTCTTCCATATTTCCTGAATCGAATTACGAAGCCGTGGACCCTCGGATGAGAGTTAAGTGCAGTCTCCCACTAAGTTACATCTGGGCACAGCGGTTTGTCTACAAACGTGTCAGTGTTCTGGTATTTGTACTAATTCAATCATGCCAAAGATCAATCTGTCAATGCTGCTGAGGTAGCCACGTGCCGACAGAACAGCGTCTCATATCACAATCAACAGTCCTGGAGGTTCAGTAACCCCACAAAAGTCGCCTTCATCTCCGATATGTTTTGCTGGTACAGCTTCGATCACTACAGTACCGCAGCATGTACCATACCAATCAGTTACATTAACCCTTCAAGTTCTGGTATATCTGTCTCGACTTTCGCAATGGTCTACTGCATCGACCCGTGGGGCGAGGCCTATTCCCGCATCTGCAGTGAATCTATATGAGAGGAAGCGGACAATGTGGGTTTGTATGAGGCGCTTTTAGCTTCCGTTGTTGATTCTTCATCACGGCCTAGATCCCAAGGGAAGGATCGGATATTGCCTCCTGCCCTCATTTCCTCTCCCGCTGGGTTCCTCGCTGGCTGGCGTGCGCGCTGTTTGGCGATTTGCTATCGAACGATATTTTAAACTGCGCTCTAACCCGACCGTCGAGACCCTCGACTATAAGTGGAATAGCCCCAGAGTAGCCATTTCCCGGACGTCATCAACTATTGTCGCCCTGTCAGCTTGAAAAAGTCTCCCTTGTATGGAGCTGAATCTGATCACATTTTGATGAGTATTCGTTGACACACGTGTGCCGCATGGGCATTACGGTTCGACAAGTTGGTGACAGGGGAGTATGGACTACACCAGACTACACCATTCGAGCGTGGAACTTCCACACGGGTGAAGCGTTCACGCTCCGTGGACACTGTGATTTTCCGTATTATGAGTTCACTGTACCAAGCACACCGTCTTCTAGTCGATGGGAGCTACTTACGCACCCTGAAGGTGCATTATATTACTACGACAGCGCTCTCGTAGGTTCGGATTCGATAGACCTTTACTTCCACATTCCTCTTTATCGTCTTATGTCTGTTGCTTGTAAGTGATTTTGGAATTTGTTGGGCGAATTAACTTCAAAGCCGCTCACGAGCAACTTTGTTGTTGTCGTCACACAGATATGTGAATAGGTCCTCTGGTCTGGTCACGACTGTGCAATAATTACATGCAGTCAAACAGTAAAATCCATGCAAATCCCGTCGCTGGTGCGGTTGAAAGCAAGCTCGAATGCTCCACTAACTCGCATACCTACTGACTGCCCTACGAAGATTGTTGGTACACCATGTGCACTGCGTTCGATCGCAGTGGATCATTTACGACAATGACCTTCAGAGTAGAAATATCAATTGGTAAGTATGCGAAGTCTGTAACATAGAGCGGGTCTGTCTTACCATAGCACCGCTATCCATGCAGCCAATAGGGCGGCGGAGATCGAGAGGTTTCCCTCCAAATCCTCCACACACGTGACCCCTCAACTTTCGCTCTCATATGGACCACGGATTGCGGCAGGATCAACGTCACATGAAAGTTACTTACCCAGTGCCAAGACCTTTGTTTGTTCTTCTGTAAGTGGTCAAGACTGTCGTCCCTTGACCGTTACGCCAAAAGGCAGTGATAATGAAAGCTCACGCTTCATTATCGCGGACAGTATTTATGCTGATTATGGGAACTCAGGTAAGCCAACCTTCGTCATGATGGGCAAAATTCGCCAAGATGATTTATTGCACGGTAGCGTAATTGGGTGGTATTCAAGAATGCCACACCACGAACGCCACTTACAACAAGGATGAGTGGATTACAGACGAAGCAGGTGTTCCTCGTATTCTCAAACATCGGATTGAGCTGTGGGATGCACGCCAACACTGTGAGTAGTGAAAATCGTTGGAAAACCGCTGATGCTCAATGTTTAACAGGAGCTACTACTGGAATTTTATGCAATCGATTTCATCGGATCACTGATGTGACATTTCATTGGGTCGGTATTATACTGGTATCGAGGGTTATCGAGGCAGGTTATACTCGGTATGAAGATACACGTTTTCTTGCCAAGCACGGGAATCGGGATTCACTCAGGGTCCACAGCCCCAAGTCGCGCGTCTTCGTCACCTACAAGGCAGATGTGGCCTCGAGTCTTTCATCCGGTATGGTGCTATAGACGACTCCGTCTCCCAAGATGCCCTCCGCATAGGCGATCACTCTATCCGTAGCCAGGAATTCATAGACGGGCCGCGAACAAGCCTGCCAGGGATCTCAACTTTGCCTTCGGCAAGTGTTTACATTTCAAATATTTATTCGCCATGCCTCACGTTCTATTAGATTATGCCTACATTCTCACTGTGAAGTTCCGCCGGCGCAACCATTCTGCAAACCCATTACCTGAACGTCCGAGTTCTGCGGGCCACAACACGATTTTCAGGATATAAAAGCAAGCCATCTTCAATGTCTACCCGCCTCAGAAAGATTCTCATTGGCAAATCTCGTATAACCTCGCACAAATAATGCGTTTCTCCTTCGTCGTCGTTATTGCTGCTTTGACAGCATCTATGTCTGTCACTGCTTCCATACAAACAGGCGTCTTTGAAGAAAGAGACCGCACTGTTACAGTCAGCACTAAAACATTATGATGAATGTGAGTAGCAGCAGTTTGTTTTGGATCCTGGATTCATTACTCACCGTGACCCCTTGCACTTTGTAATACTCTCAGCCTTTCACTGGTGATCGGTTCTGCAATTATAATTATTCCGACGACATCGGGACAGTGAGTCATGTTTCCGCTTTCGCATTGGTGCTGTGGTTGATGATACATTATGTAGTTCATTGCTGAAGCGGTCGATATGTCTGGACAAATTTCAGCGCTGGTTGGGCAATAGAGACCCCTGGATAGAGGGAAATCTCAAAATTCAATATGGTATTGACTGGAATATGTACATGACGTATGAGTTATTTTTGGTCTTGATTGAATGTTGAAAAGCTTCATGGCACAGAAATAACGAGCGACTATCGTTAGAATGCGATCTAGCGCAAGTAAATTCAGATAAATTACGTCAGATATGAATGGTTGGTTCGAAGCGTACAGTTCGATTGAACATCCATGAGAGCGCACCGTGACTGATATAGGTATGATAAGTGACTGAGGTGGTAGGTAGTACAAAGGGATATTGTTCCACACAGGGTACTATCAGGGCATGAATGAAAACGCATCAGAGATCCTCGTTCTTCGACAAGAATACAGCTACAATATCTCTAGCATCCTGACATCCGTCATGTCACCAACAGAAGTCACGTCCTTGACTTGCGCGATGATATTGTGATCCGAAGCAATCCTCTTGTACTCCCCGACATGCTGCTGCGCTAGCAAAAGTGCGCCAAAAGGTTGTCCAAGGCGAACGAGCAACCTCAACTCTTCCATATGAGACTCCGAATCAGCTAACTCATTACCTCCAGGAGACCCAGGCTCAGCCTCATCGTCCACGTCCTGCGACTCGTCTGACAAGTCAGGGCAGCTCGAGATCATAACGATTCCACGGACGGACGAGCAAGTATGTCTGCCGAGCAGTCCGAGCAGTCCGAGTAGGCCTTGCTTGCGATGGTGGAGTCAGCTTGTCTTCAGTGGTGATCAGCAGGTCATCAAGCCCGACCGCCTTGACACTATAAGTGAAAATTTTCTCCCGGTCTCGAGGAGTCTTCAATCTGAGTTCTGTAACGGAAAATACAATGCAAGGCAGACGCAGCCTGCAGTCCGCGAAACGAGGAGTACTCAGCTCGGCAAGCTGGTCATACAGTGCCGAAGCCAGCTGCACAACGGCAGGATCTCGCAGCGACGAGACCGACGTCTGTATCTGATCTTCAGATAGAGATGGCGGCATGTATGGCGGAAGGTTGTATGAGGTGATGTCAGCTGGCAGACAGCTATTGAACTCGGATGCTTTTCCGACCCAGTCCAAGGCTGTAATGTCGCCGGACTGGGCAATGATGGCCTGCAAGAGTCGTCCGAGTGCCTTCTGCTTCGTCTCGCCATAGATGACAGGGAGGTGGATGCCGAAAATACCAAATAGTGAATATGCAATGTCTTCCGGCACAGTCGTTACACGTTTCGATGCCCATCGAAGTTTCTCTCGGGCATCTCTCATCCCCGGTTCGAAGGCAGCGAGCGCCTGTGCATCTATACCCGTCGAATCCCTCAACTCCTGCATGATGTTGGCAGACTCCTTGTGGTTGGAAAAGTGGTCGTCGAGGTATAGACTCCAATCTGCTCGGTAGAACAGAACAATGCTAGGAGCCAGGAACTCCTGAACAGTCCATCCTCGCGTGTTCCAAACACTGTTTGCAAGCGTGACTGACTTCGACGAAGGCAGAACATCCGGTAGGTAAACGATTGTGAGTCCTGAGTGGCGATACCAAACGAACATGGAGTTGACAGATGCTTGTAGCTCGACATTGTTTTTCTGGTCAATACAACATGTATCGCTCCACGCCCAGCGATGCCCCGCATCACGAGCAATTTTGCAGAATGTCTGCAACTTCACCGTGGTTCCAACTGCATCCAAGTCATACACAACCTTGTCCTGTATGTCGTGTAGCAGAAGCTCGTTGCTTTGCCACCTGTGCGATAGCATAGCCCAACTGAAGTACTTCGCAACCACTGCTCTAATAGGTTCCGTCTGGAGGGGCGCATGCATCATCGAGGAAGAAAAAATCTCTTTGTACTCGGTGCTGTCCATGAAGGCGTTGATCTGCGCGTCTCGATTGCATATACGCCCAGTGGAGGTGTTGATTAGACGCAGCGGAGCATTTTCCAGTTGACGTCAATGGCGCGTCGGATAATGCCTTCAACATCAGATGGACTGACATACTGCTGACGCAGCTCTGTGGAAAGTGTTTATGATTTTCACGTTGGCGCATGAGAGATTGGGGCTTACCTTGCACTCGCGCGTCGGGCACATCGTCTGACTTCAAGAGCATGGTTTTCAAGGCCTCGATCGCTTCATCATAACGTCGAGCCTTGTGAAGGGCTGCATGCTTCAGTTCGTACCCCAGATAAGAAGAAGGATCGAGTTCGATGACCTATACACCACCGGTATCAGAATGATTGCTAGACAAATGATGGACTTCATCCGCACCTTTTCCGCGTCGAAAAGGGCCTCGACATAGAGGTCCAGTTCTAAGTTTGCCTTGCTGCGGTGCGCAAACAGGGACTCGCACGATGAGTCAAGCCCGATTCCTGCCGAATATAGTTCGATAGCCGCCTCGTAATTGCTTGCAGCAACAGCCTCGTCTCCCTTTGCGAGACAGCGCGCAGTACAGTTGTTCTTGAAAGCTAAACATACTCAGAATAAGTGTTGATGTTCATTCAAGGCCCAAAGCACCCACCAGTGAACCATGCGAGATAGCTGTCCTTCGCATCCTCGTCAGTCATGCGCATAGTGTATTGGTGAGATTCGACCGCTTCGATCACTCGATCGGCGCGAAGGAGTGCATCGCACCGCCTTTGGTTGACACTTTTCCATAATGAATCCAAGTCCCAGCCGAACAGCTGTACAGCGCAAATCATTAAAAGTGTTCTGTGGGCTTCATAATGACGTACCACTGTGAATACCTTCAATGTAGGTTCAAAGGGCATTCGGTGAGAGGACACGTCGGTTATACTAGGCATGATATTGTGCAGTCGATCAGCGGCTTCGCTGTACCGCCCGTCATCGAAAGCGATTATTGCAAGCTGCACGTAGATATGACTTAGGAGTGTGTTCGAAAGTGAGAAAACTCGTGAGGTATGACGTAAAGCTCACATTGATAAAACTGCACGGAAGTGTATCCAAGTGATGACAAGCGGTGGCGAGGTCTTGAACTCGCCGCATCGCCTCATCGTGGCGACCAGCATTGAAAAGTACAACAGCCTGGACAAGATGACATTGAAGTATTAGTACGACAGACAGACTCTGAGATAGCGGCAAGAGTACCTTGATCAATAGTAACAGACCGACGGTGATTGGATCACGATTCGAAAATACGAACGCGAGATCGAATGCTTCTGTCGCGTCCCAGAGCTGCTCCTTGGCGCACAGTGCGATGGCCTTGGAAATGTAGCCCAATAACTGAGGGCTGGAATAGCAATGGACTACGTCAAGAAGCAGAGTCAGCACCAACAGCAGTCATGACATGCAGAGCATCTGACCTTGACTGAGTCTTGAAGGGCCTTGTCCCACTCGGAGTTTCGCGACCTTACAACAGAGCGATTGGCATATGAGTGGTGGTTGTTACCATCTGCATGGATCTCTTGCGTCAGCAGGTCTTCAGTAATGTGCAGATCCCCAGTGATGCATGAATTGCGGACGGTCTTGTTTATAGCAAGGATCTGCACGAAGAAAGTTCATTTTGTGTTATGAGCAGAGGAATCGAAGGAAGAAGCTCACGTCAAACAATGAGTGATTGTCATCACTAGCAGAGGCTTGGTCAGTTTCCGAGGGATGATTGCTTGGACTGTCGTGATCGCCGGTGGGCTCGTGTTCGTTCTCGTGACTGTGCATCGGCAGCTGTTTGTCATGTAAATAAATAGGAAAGCGGAACAAGAATGGGAAAGAGCATACGTGCGTGTCACCACGAGGAAGGAACTGCTGTACTTCCTCATCATCTTTAATCGATTCGTCTGCATCGTCCTCCTCGTTGGCATATGAGTCGTGGTTGTCATCATCTGTGTCGGTCTCCTGGGACAGGAGGTCTTCAGCGGTATGCGGGTCTTCAGCAATGCATGCATTGTGTAGCGTCGTGTTTATAACAGGGATCTACATGAAGCAAGCTCATGTTCCGTGATAAGGATACAAATTGAAGGCAGCTCACGTCAAATAATGAGGGGTTGTCGTCACTACCACGTACTTGTTGCGAAGAACGGTGACTTGCACCATCGTTATTGCCAGAGAGCTCATCGTCGGTGTCATGACAGCGCGACTGTGTGCCGCCGCCGAAAGCCATATGAATGGAGAGACAGACTAAAAATAATGGGTGACAGCATACCTGCGTGTCACTGAGACCAAGGAGTTGCTGTCGACGTGCTCCTTCATCAACATTTGTCCTTTCTCCCGCCTTGTGTTGCTCAAGTATCTCCTTGATAGACCAGAGCAGCACATTTCCTATGTAATCTCCACTGACGAGCAGTTCTCCATTGGGAGAAATCGCGACAGACTCAATGCTCGAGGTGTGTTTGAATGGCTGACCTATGTGCTGGTGTGTCTTTGTGCTCCACAGCCGCACAGTCTTGTCGAACGAGGCAGTGGCAATGAAGGAGCCGGCAGACGAGATGGCGAGCGAGAAGATGGAGCTAGTGTGACCGGTGCAAGGTTGACCGATCTGGTCTCCATTGGACGAATCCCAGAACTTGACTGTTTTGTCAGATGATGCAGAGACAAGTTGCTGGCCGTCAGGCGACCACACAACACTTTGAACATAAAATTGGTGAGCGTCGAAATTGAGAAGTTGCTCGGCGTTATCGGTGCGCCACACCCGGATGTCACCTTTTGATCCAGAGGCTAATTTTAGCCCATCTGGGCTGAATGCCACACTGAGCACCGCAAAACGACGATGACCCTTGAGTGTTGCGAGGACAGCGCCGGTCTCTGCATTCCATACAACAACCGTGTCATCCTCCGACCCGCTTGCAAGTTTCTTGCCATCGGGTGAGAAGCACACCGACCACACCCAGTTTGTATGCTTCACCAGCGGCTCGAATACTTTCTGCTTGCTCTCGACGTCCCAGATGATGATGGTTTTGTCATCTCCACCACTCGCAATTCGCCTGTCGTCTGGTGATACGGCCACGGAAATCACCCGGTTCTTGTGTCCCTTGAATGGCCCTCCTACCAATGCTCTTGTCTCCATGTCCCAAATTTGCAGAGTTGTATCATGTGAACCAGTGACGACCCGTCGACCATCTTTGAAGAACGCGACTTCTGCCACGCAGTCCGTGTGTCCTTTCATCATCCACGCTGGTGTCAGTTGCCCTTCCGTTGTCTGCGCTGGCTTCGGCTGCCGTCTCAGAGTGAGATCTGCATCTCTTGCTGCATCAGGCACCCCTGACATCTCGCGTTGACCTAGACAGAGATATAGACAGTCAGCAGCATTTGAAGTCGACGAGGACCGTACCTTTAGGATATCCTTGCGTTGGGGGTCTGGTGGTGGTGAGTAGTGTTGGACTTCTGCCCATGACCCAACTCATGTAGGCGCTTATCCAGGGTTCTTCCGTATCACGCTGCCACGGCGTGGATTTCATTTGGCTTCTTCCATCATCACTGCCCCCTTTATAAACGCCCGTCATGTATCAGTAGCCCCTCCATTCTGTGCACGAACCCGCATGCATCTGGTACTACCATATACCACAGTCTACCCTTCTGTAACCATATATTTACTCCACTCGATCATCTTTCATCATCCTTTGTAACGCACCCTACTTCACCACGGAGCCTATATAGAATGATCACTCGGTGCTCATGTCCGATCACTTCCGGTTATCGATGGAATGTTACAGATCTGTTGACGGGCATGCGTGGTGTGTACTAATTTACTTGCTTCTCCGCACGATAACTATCCGTACCACCCTAGAAACATATCCGCTACTAACGCCATATTTCATGTGGACAGTTTTCCCCTCTCTGTCAATGCTTCTTTCGACGAGGTGCTTGATCGACACCCAGAACCATCATCAGCAACCGCATTCATCACAAATGCGCATCGCAAGCAACTCATAGGAAATATCGTTGTTGCTCTTGATCCTTCTATTGCAGTCGTAAGCAGAGTTTCAAATGATCTGTCTCGGGTGATGTTTCATAGATTGTATACCTCTTCCGTTATGTTGGGATTCTCTTGCCATCTGGGTACCCTTGCCGTGTGCGTATGCTTTCGCGTTTCTCGTTTCTCACCGCTGTTGCATTGCCGTGTTTGTTGTGCAGTAGGTATACCTATCGGGTGTTTTCTACATTACAGCAGTGACAAATATCTATGGCTACATTCACCATGTTTCTAGAGAATCAAAAGATAGGCAGGGATATAACTGGGCAGTTCAGGACTCCGTATCGGTGAATCAATTGGTAGTACGGTTTCTCCTTATTTGCAGGCATATACTCGAATTTGTTTCCTTCGTGCTCTAAGAGCTGAACTAGAGACTCCCGTTCAACCACCCCCCTAGCTCAGCTCCAAGGACTTTGTGTTAGAGCCGCACTTTCTGGATCAATAATACGCGGTCTTTGCCCACGAGCAGCGGCAGCCTGGTCTGCTATCATTTAAACCTGACAGCAATTCTCCGAAGAGATGAAAAAGTAAACGGTAGATTCAATCGACTCGGTGGCAACAACTGGGCCATGGCTCTACCAGAAGGGTATGATAAACAGGTAAGAATGTTTAACCAAACTTTAAAAATATACCTGGAGGATAGCAGCCTGAAATATTCAATTGCGAGCACCAACATATGTAATCGGTGCATCTGCAAACCTTCTTGGAACCCAGCCGCTATAGCCACACCTTCCTCAAGACAATCGATGACGCCACGAAAATCGCTGAATAACACATGATCCTAAGTATTCATTCACTGAGAGACCTCAAATCTTAAGAATGATGCACGCGAAATACCTCGTAAAGAGCACAACTGTCCTGAGTAATGGCATCAAGCGGCACCCCAAGAGTGCCGAATACGTGGTGTGCGAATGTGCAGCACAGACGACATCTGGGCGAGCGTCACGAATCGCCAAATGGATTATGTATGCTGCCTTGTTGAGGAACTGAATAGGCCCAGATTCCTTATCCTGTATGTTACCTTCGTGGCCTAAGAGAAGGAGGAGCTCAGGCTCGATGAGCTTGACGTGAACACCCTGGGGCAAATGGTGAATATTATGGTTTTTATCGTGACATGACAAATGATCACCCGGGGTTGACCCAGTAGCAATCTGGCCTGATCGGGTCCTTTCGACAGCGCAATTAGATGTTGCACACACCATGTTATCAGTGTCATCTTATCCGGACAGTGATGTATCCAGCAACACCTGCGTCAAGGCCATACTTTGCTCCGTTGCATGAAGATGATGCTTCCTGTTACGAACAACCAATATACTCACCAAAGATACGATACGCTTGAGCCAGGCGGAATTTCAGGAACGCTCGATGTTCGAATGCATCAGAGAACGTTGGAGGTGCAGGTACGTTCTTGGAAGGATCCCTTGGGGCCCTCGCTGTCCTCGTAGGACTGTTGCTGGCGTCCCCAGATGATGTGGTCATAGTAGCTGGTCTGCGATCGAATTAGTGGGATGGATGTTGGAAGACGTGTACAAGACTAGGGCGCTCAGCGAGAGTCAGAAAAAGCGCTGAGGTAAAACGTACGAGGCGAGCAGGTATAAGTATAAGTGCCATAATCTGGTGGCTGAGTGACGAAGGTGAATCACTGTATAGTACCAAGAAGCAAGAAGTCGCGGTAGCAAAGTAACTCCAATAAGAAGAATAACGAGCCTAGTAGCACGAGAGTTCTATGTATACTTAATCTTCGCCGTTGTAACAGGGCAGCAGGAGGAAGGGTGAGGAAGGGTGTCACAGGTTGAGACAGGTTCGGGGTCTTGTAGCATGTCGATCCGTTTCTTGTCCCTCTCTGGCGATTATCGAACAGTTATTCAGATTCTACTGCAATCTTTTCAGTCGACATGCAATATGTCCGACTTATGAGGCTTTTGGTGTTCAGGAGGGTGTATGAAGTATAGTAGTAGTACTTCACTCGCCCGTATACCATGCATTCAAGTCAATACTCATCATATTTAATCTTCGAGATGTTCCTGTATTCAAGGGGTCGCATCATTCAAGCAGTCCAGAAGCAACTATATTGATAACCCAGCAATGAACTACGTATTGTGCCATCAACCACAGCACCAATGCGAAAGCGCAAACATGACTCACTGTCACGACATGACATCCTGCTCCCAGCTAATTGTTTTGGTCTGGATCAGGATAATCGCACATTTTACCAGTCGCCTATTGGTGTTACAAGGTGCAAATGGTTAGTCATGAGATTGAATCCTGAATGCAAAGGAACATACGTACACAGACAAGGCCAGAGCAGCAACCCCTGTTATTGGTGCAACCTACGTTTTGCATACCACATGCACTGACACACATGGATGCTGTCAAGGCAGCAACAACAACAAGGAGGAAGGAGAAATGCATTATTAGGGAGGCATGGTAGGAAGATGACTTACTTTTATGTCCTGCAAATAGTGCTGCGGGCGGAAGTCGGGGGTTGTTTCAATCAGTTTGGCAGAATGGTTTGGCCTGGGGGATAGCGGCGAGAGTGCAGGCAGGGTCTACGGATAATCAAATGCAGCCTGAGTAATGAAGGGAGCATTAACTGTATGCGATTACGTACCGTAGGACTTTGTCCTCGCGTTAATCACGGTTGGAGTATTCCATCATAGTACTTGGCGAGGCAAATGCGAAGGTGAGACGGACTTATTCTACCCACCATTTAACCCCACGTCTTACCTCAGTTATTTCGCGGTAAATTCCAGGCAGGACGCACAAGTCATAACCTAAAATTTGGTTATCTCTAGCCAGTCCACCATTCCACTGGTAATGAGCAGCTGAACAGGTAAGATTTATAGTTATTACCCCACCTCCAACCCGGGCAGAGCTTGAGTGGAATGCATTTGCCCATCAAGATCCCGGATGTTGCGGAAAAATGGATTCCCCTCCCAACCAACCCCCAACTCTCCCTTTCATATGGACCAGGGTTAGCGGTAGGATCAACGTCGCTTGAATGTGCTTATACCACTAACCTGGTGCGACCTTTGTTCGTTCTTCGCCACGATAGGCGAAAAACATCCCGCAGGTAGTAAACAATATCCTGCATGATATGAGGTCAAGAACACGGCGGATCGAATTTTTGGGGAGTTGGTGCAGTAGCCACACTGAACAGCACTGATAACGAGGAGGAGATCATAGACGAAACGTTCCTCGTATTCTATACTATTCTAGACCGTCGTATTGGGATACTCCGTAGGATTGTCATAAGTAAATATCTGATGTGGGCGTTTTGAGTAGGTTATATATTAACTAGAATTTTATCCCGAAATGGAAGGAAATCGCATCGAAGAACTGTCAGCAGCAGCTTGAGTCAAGCTTGAGCGTATCCCAAGTCGGCTTTCAAATTTGGTTCTTATCGAGCCCCGTACATCCATACGACAGCCATCGTATCACCTATCTGACTGTACTTTTATAAAAAGTTGCAGGAAGGCACAAATGCAGCGAGTGGCAGAAGCGGCTGCGAAACGGCAAGAAGAGGAGAAGGAGCGCTTGCGCAGGGAGAAGCTGGACGCCGAGGAACGGGGCAGGGCACAATTAGGAATGTCCTTGGCCGAAGAGGACTGGGTGTATGCCCGTGAAACTCTCAAGGTACAGCGGCTGCTTCTTACGGCATACTAATACCTTATTCAGAATTTAAAAGCCGGGGCAATCTTAAAAAGTAAGGGAGAAGGCAAGGGGGGGAGGTGGGAAGATTTGGGCATTTCCGCGTAGCGCACATGGCGTCGGTAAGCCTCGCCAGCATCAGCTGGCGTCGGTATTTTCGGTTATTTCGCTAAGGTGGCTGAAAAAAGCATCCCACATGGTTCTGTCAACCGGAGTTTGAATTTCCGAAAACCATTGTCCCCTACTGTACCAGCTCGCTGTCCAAAATTGGGAATTTGTAAAAATTGAGCGACAATGGGATGCACCAAGCAAATAGAAAAATGTGAAAAATGCGAAAATAGAAAGATGGGATTGGCAGGTGCTCACTGGCCCTCCATTTTGCACAACAACAATGAATTTTATATGTACTGCAACTGTGAATACATAATAAATAGTAAAATTGAAGGACAACAAGGGATTTTGGGATTTTTGTGGGGAAAAGAGAAAAGAGAACACCAAGCAAGTAGAAAAATGTGAAAAATGCAAAATGCAAAATGCAAAAATGTGAAAATGCAAATTGCGAAAATATAAAGATGGGAAAATTTGGCAATGGGTAAACAGAGGAATGGGAAGATGGAGAATGGAGAAATGGGGTGAATAGGAAGATGGGAGGATGGGAGGACAAGAGGAGGACAAGAGGATGGGGAGGACAAGAGGAGGACAGGACAATGGGACATGGGACAATAGGACACGGGAGAACAGGACAACAGGACACAGGACATGGGACACGGGGAGAACAGGACATGGGACATGGGACACAGGACAATGGGACACGGGAGGAGGAGAACAGGACAACGGGACATGGGACACAGGACAATGGGACACGGGACAACGAGACACGGGACAACGAGACACGGGACATGGGACAATGGGACAACAGGACACGGGACAACAAGACATGGGACAATGGGACATGGGACAAGATAATTGGGAGGAAGTGTATGAGTCAATAGCATGACACAAAGAGTTTGACTGAAGGTTACCTGGGACACTGGCTTGCATCCCGCTGGCCGAGGCACGAGGCCACGGGATCGCAAGCCAGTGTCCCAGGTAACCTTCAGTCAAACTCTTTGTGCAACATCCCTACTAAAACAAAACTATATAATGTAAGATGTAAGAATTATTTATTTTTCACAATTAAATAATATGCAGACACAGTGAGTCAAGCACTGAAGGTGCCTCCAGCAGAGCACAAAGTGCTCTGCTTGCTTCCTGTGCCGAAGGCACAACGGGCTTGGACTCGTCTATAAAGTAAGGGAGAATGGTATGGGGGAAACCGTGAGAGACGCGTATTCCGCGTATTCCGGCAGTGTCGGTTGTTTCGGTTGCGGTGGTAAGGTCGCTGAAAAGAGGATCCCATGTGGTTCTGTCAAGCGGAGTTTGAATTTGCAAAAAACCGTTGTCCCTTACTATACGAGCTC